>NC_138584.1:13273810-13520170 GCF_964289735.1 Phaethon aethereus
TTTTACATGACACGGCAAAAGGGTTTCTGAGAACCCAGTACACTAGAAAACCTTTACTGTGCAGACATCTTGCCTACTGGGTTATCACATGATAAGGAAATTTCCACGCTAGTATTATGAATTAAGTTTCCTACATTTTTAGTGGGTATTTAGTGAATTTGAGTCATGTTTATCCATGTTTTCTGATTAACTGCAATGACAGATTTTAGCAAAAGACTTTTTATCAAAGTAACTTCCATACTTTCCCCCAGTATAGAAGATTTTCTTCCTTATGGTAAAAGAATAAATGCTGTCTGGCCACATCTCAGTGCTTTCTAACTGTATTATACTCTGTATTGAAAAATATTACAGTAAATAGACATGAATTTACTGAGATCTCAAAAGCAATGGCTTCCTCAGTGTATGGATGAATTTCTTAACAAAGGTACTTGGTCAGGGTTAGATGTTTGTTTACCAGAGTTATCAGTGCTTTGCCTTATGCATTGTCACAGCCCTCAACATTAAATCAAGATTTTATTGTCTGGCAGTATTTCTGTTCCTAGTCTGGAAAGTGCTGTGTCAAACGTTAAAAATAATAATAATAATAAAAGTGCAAGCTTCTTTCATGTTTGGTTTAAATGCATTTTCATATTTCCTATAAACCTGACACTTAAAATTCAATTTGTATATTCATAAAAAATTGTTCCCAAAATCTAGCATTCAGATGAAAGTAGTAGTTTGTTGCAATTTTTATCCTGCATTTAACCAAGACATTTTATTTAACAGAATGGAAGGAAGAACACTGCCTGTTGGACTCAGAGGAGTGTGAATACAGACAGCCCACATGTAACAGAAAAAAAAACTTTACTTGCCTATAGCCAAAGCTCTTCAAGGCAGACTCTGCTCATTCACTGCCACCAGCAACAGTTCCCTTTTTCTTTGAGTTTTGTATCAGTTCTGCTGTTGGGGAAACTGTGCTAGTGCCGTGAGCAGAAAAACCCCCGGGAGGCACTGCTAGGAGATAGCTCTGCTGTAGCATCCCCTCTGACAGTATGCCCTGAAGGATGCTCATTTTCAGGTGACTAACGTTCTTACATGCAAAATATACTTTCAGTGACAAACCTGTGATCGTTTCTACTGAGGACTACTTATTACAGTTTTATTTTGCAAATTTGGTAATGTGTAATACCAACGATATTTCTTACTACATGGAGTAGTCCCTCTGAAGTCTTCCACAATGTAGCATATCTAGTAATAAATATTTCTGAGACAGAACTCAAATTGAACAAAAGTTTCAATGACTGTAATGAATGGGGTATATGGCCACTAAGTGGAAGGAAAATGAAGATGAATGGAAATATTGGATACCCTCATGACTAGGAAAATGAAGCAAATTTTAGTTCTTTATAAAAGAATTTATACAAACATCGTATTTTAACACTTTTTTTCCCCCACATAAGTATTTGAATTGTTCCTCTCTGATTAAAATGAAAGATACTCAGCTTAGATTAGTTATTGGGAGAAATGGGGGGCTTTTTAAGCCCTAGAAGAGGGTATGATAGCTGACGAGCTTATTTAAGGAAATGTCAAAATTAGGAAATATGTCTGTCTTTCTACATACTGAAAGTCCCTAAAATTTTATTCTAAAGATTGAAAGAAAAGAATTTTATTCCTGAGGAACTTTCAGAGCACTCTACTGTCCTCCACAGTCCTGACAGTACTTGACTTTCTGCAGCTTCTTGGAAAGGCTCTACAGAGCAAATGTAATGAGTGGCATTCCTCAGGGGTCAGTATTGGGACTGGCACTGTTTAATGTCTTTGTTGGTGACATGGACAGGGGGATTGAGTGCACTCTCAGCAAGTTTGCTGGCAAGACCAAGCTGTGTGGTGCAGTCAACACACCGGAGGGAAGGTATGCCATCCAGAGGGACCTGTACAGACTTGAGAGATGGGCCCGTGTGAACCTCATGAGGTTCAACAAGACCAAGTGCAAGGTGCTGCACATGGGTTGGGGTAGTCCCAAACACAAATACAGGCTGGGCAGAGAATGGATTGAGAGCAGCCCTGAGGAGAAGGACTTGGGAATGTTGGTTGACGAGAAGCTCAACATGACCCAGTAATGTGCACCCGCAGCCCAGAAAGCCAACCATATTCTGGGCTGCATCAACAGAAGCATGGCCAGCAGGTCGAGGGAGGTGATTCTGCCCCTCTACTCCACTGTGCTGAGACCCCACTTGGATTACTGTGTTCAGCTCTGGGGCCCCCAACATAAGAAGGACATGGACCTGTTGGAGCGAGTCCAGAGGACAGCCACTAAGATGATCAAAGGGCTAGAGCACCTCTCTTATGAAGACAGGCTTGGGGTTGTTCAGCCCAGAGAAGAGAAGGCTCTGGGGAGATCTTATAGCGCCTTCCAATACCTGAAGGGGGTCTGCAAGAAAGCTGGAGAGAGACAAGGGCATGTAGTGATAGGAGAAGGGGTAATGGCTTTAAACTGAAAGAGGGTAAATTTAGGTTTAGATATAAAGAAGAAATTCTTCACTCTGAGGGTTGTGAGGCACTGGAACAGGTTGCCCAGAGAAGTTGTGGCCCATCCCAGGAAGTGTTCAAGGCCAGGCTGGATGGGGCTTTGAGCAACCTGGTCTAGTGGAAGGGGTCCCTGTGCATGGCAGGGGGCTTGGAACTAGATGATCTTTATATATGCCTTCCAACCCAAACCATCCTATGTTTCTGTGTTTCATTACATGTTTCAAAATTGCTGGGACAGATCTTTGCTACCAGTATTTCCTGAGGCTAATGGGGAATGGTATTTTGAGGTTCTTAAGGATTCTTATTATTAAAGTTTGTAGTGAAACAACATCAAACACTGGTGTTAAAATTCTTATTTTCTTTGCATTGCTGGTAAGATGTATGTATAAGAACATACATATGGTAGCTTGAATTGAAACAAGTGGGGTGAATAAGGAATAAGTTATTCGTTCCTTTAATGGGAAGACTATCTGAACAAACAGTGTGCCATTTTCTTAAGCTCATAATCAAAGTGTCTTGCTGGATACTCATCTGCTTATGGATGCCCAGAAAGCAGCCAAAATTACTTTTTCCATCTCCAGTTGCCAAAGAGCTTGTGCCCTTTTCTGTCCAAGTCCCTCAAAATGGTTATCCATGGCTTTTTGTTCCCAAGTTAAATTACTCTGAGCGTCTTGTGAGGTTCATTTTCAGTTTTCAGTTCAGCAGCATTGTAGGTACAGAGCATATTATCATGTGTTAGATTTTAGGTACTGTTTCTATATTCAATGCAGGTTCCTGATTTCAGTCTCTTTGGATCTTTCTAATCTGCCTCTCTTGTCGTGCTCTGCCCTTGTAACTGAGATGAGCCGAGGCATTTGAGATAACCCTCTGCAGGTATTTTGGCAGTTGGAAGCAAGAGAGTCTCATTGGCAGGGTATAATTCAGTATTTTCTTCCACTCTTGATCCTTGAAGATTATTGACCTGAAGAATACACAGCTTAACCTATATAAGTGTAATTTTTAGTTGCTTTCACGGTGCACTTGAAGAGGTAGTGCAGTATTATGATTTTGCCTTCAGCCAAATTAAGTGAAATTCACATTATGGGAAACTTCACGATTAAAGATGGCTTGCACAAGGATGGGTTTTGTCCAAGTACACGAATATGATTTTCATTTTTTATTAATCTGATTCTCTGTTCACAGACCATAAGAATAAAGAGCAACTTCAGTGGACTCATTGGATGTTCACAATTGCAAAAAAGGACATTTTCTGACTACATACCTTGGCATTTTTAACACTAACTACTGGAAAACAGATGTATATGCACATACTCAATGGCATGTATTCAGTCTTTTCATTTCTCATGATAATGTAGGAAGAAATGATGTGCTAACTATTTCTAGAATGCCTGGTACCTTTATGTGTAAGATATAACAAAGTAAAATGAGCCTTCTTCCTTTTTCATTTCACAAGAAAATTAATTTTGACTATTGCTTTATATGAATTTGCATGATGATAACTTAGGTTAAATAGCCGACTTAGCTTTTCTACCCAAAGTTGAGACAGAGACAGCTCCTTGTAAATCTCATTATCATAATAAAATCCTATTACAATATGCTAGGGAAAAAAAACCCACAATATTTACATGCAAGTCTGCTTTAGTGATTGGCATCTTTATGATACCTAGGTGCTCTTTGTGCTTCTTTATGAGAATTGAATTAAAATGACCTGGAAGTTCAGAGTAAATGTTTAAGCTTTACTAGTCCTTGAAAAGCGGTAAGATGGAGAAGGTGTTGCAATATTTGTTAGTGAAACTATTCAGAAATTGAATTACAGACGCTTTCAGGGCCACGTCCCATCCTTCTGTAATTTACAAAAGCAAGTTATCTCTCTGACCCTCAAACCTCCTGTACAACTATTTCCTTGTTTAATAAAAACAACTAGATCACCTACTTTGACAAGCCAAAACTGGGAGTCAATTTTAAGGCCCAAATCCAGCAAGCTATGAAATGTCGGTTGCTCGGTATTGCAGGCTTCTGCAGGCGCTCAGTACCACGCTGGATGATGCTTGTAGCATGTATGCAGTGTGTGCAGGGACTTCGTGCTTCTGTTTAGAAGTGGTTAACAGTCTCTGAAATCTTCAAAATGCAAAATTCACTTTGAAATGGGTTATTTTTCTCCAAGTTTCCTCGTTACCCTTTCTGTACTCCCTGACTTTGAAGAGAGTTCAGTCGGTGCTCTGGAAGAGCCAGGTAGCACGGACACTACAGCCTGCATTTGAACTCTGTTACTGGGATGTACCGCTTGTTTGCACTACAGGTTCATACTGAGAGCGCTGTGCTGCCAATGTGCAGAGCGAATGTGAAGTGTGATGATAAAAGCATTTTTCTCTTGATGTAGATGCACTATTTCATTGAAAGGCATGAAATAAGTGGGCTAAAAACATTCTTTTGTCAGGATACTTCCCTATCAAAACTCAGATACTTACAAGTCATCTCCTCTCTCTCTGCCTATGGCCTTAGAGTTGGACCCATTAACTTATTAGCTCATTCAACAAACTGTTTAGCTGAAGTTCTAAGTATCTTGTGTTACTGAAAGTGAGAATAAGAAAATGGGATCGCATGAAGGGCAACATTAATAAATTATGTAAAGATGTCAAAACAGCTACTACAGTGGTTACAATAAGGTTTTTAACAGATTCCCTTCATTTAAATATAGAAGAGTCCTGATCAATGGAAACTAAGATGGGAAAGTGAAGAATAACTCTTCTGAGATAACATATTATATTATACTATATTATATTAAGCTGAAGTGTCTTTTTTTTCTGATATTTGATGTAGATGGAAATTTGCAGCACAATTATACTTTTATATAGGCTATTACAACCAATTCCAAAAATTTTGGGGAGTACAGTTTGCTTCTTAGGTGAGAATATTTATAGTATAAATAAAGTTTTGTTGATAAAAAGAAAATTTATAAGTGCTATATCTGCTAGATAAATTAAAAAAATGTTAACTGGATTACAGGAAAATAACATTTAATTAAACTGTAGTGGACTATACTCTTAATCTTTGAATTTATTCCAACCTCATTGATAGAGGGCTCAGTATTAAAATTCCATCATGACTGGTTTGGGTAACTACTTTATCTTGCAAAAATGCAAGGAAAACAAAATTGTATCAGGAAAGTTAAACAATGCTAGTGATGCATAGGTTACCTGGGTCCTTCATCTCAAAACCTTCCAAGATAGAAGTAATCCTTTAATCTTCAGTGTGAGTCTCAAGGCTGCCCTTTTTAATGTTGTACTACATTTTCACCTGCTCTTTCTTACTTTTCTGAATCTCCCTGCTAAATGTATTCTGTTTTTATTAGGTGGTAGAGATGTTCCTTCAACCTTACTGACAGCAAAGTCTTTGGGGAATTATTTTTTTACATATAAAGAAGGTGACTTCCCAAGGTATGCAAGGGCTCATTACTAATGGCAAGAAGGATATTTTGAACCCTGTGTTGGTTGAATGACAGGACAGATCAGTGAAAGAAAACATAGGGTATTACAGAAAATGGGACATGATGGTAAAATGGAAATATAATGTTGCCTGAATGCAAGTCTTTTATACCTAGGAGCTAATTTCTCATTCAAGAATCTGAATTTGATGAAATTTATTTATTAGTTTCTGGCAAATTATGGTTTTATTTATGTTTTATTATTTTTCTTCCACAGTAACACCACTACTTATTTTGCACCACACAGTGGTAGCAAGTGATAAACACCTCCACATGCATCACTGTATTGGCCAAGGAGTGACTGATGAATCTTTGTTGTGTTCAACAAGCTGTGCAATTTCTATCCCAGTGCTGGTGAGATTGAGATGCTACAGCATCTTAAACTATTCCAGTGATGATAACGTATAGGTGACAATAAGGGTAGGTGTTATGTCTCCTTGGCAAAATTACAGTTTGGAATATAACTTTAACTGTGAATAGCTGCATCATAATCTGTATTTAAGGCTCAATTCTGCCTCCTGAATTCCATACACATCTGCAGGGTGTATATGGATGTATGTATATGGATGTATATGGGTGTATAAAGGGCAGGTGTACAAATGCTACCAAATTAGGCTAGTACATAGTACCTAACAGAAGAAATGCTAACTAAAATCCATAGACTATGTTCACACAATTAGTTCAATCATTGCCTTTGACTGTGCTCAAGTCCCGACTCATGGATCCTCCAAACCCATTAAACTTGTGAGTTCTTTTCCTAGTACCTGCTATGATTGTGCTTAGAAGCTCCCCTGGGAGGAAGAGACAGTGAAAGATAAGCCTTTCTTGCTGACTGTGAGCTCCCTGTCTGGATCTCTAGCACTGCTGTCTCGACAAAAGGGAGCTGTGCTAAAATCATGCAGATGGACAAGAGTATTATTTTTTACTTGCACTGACTTTGTTCTTGAACAGTTAGCAGCACCTTCACAGTCAATTACTGCAGAAAAGTGGTTCCAGAAGTTCCTCCTAGCTGAGGCAAAATATCTGGTTTATGTTTTCATAATTATCTGGTGTATGGGACTTCTAATTCTGTTCAAAAATTTTGACAATTGCAGCTGTGCAAGAACTGTCCAAAGTAGGAATATAGCTTAACCTGTGTGGACATACATTTAAGAAGGCCTCAGGAATAATTTTGGAAACAATATGAAATTGAGATATTTCCCTTTAGATGCCCCAAGATCTCTTTAGGATCAATACACTTCTAAACAAAATTCAAAAAACTTATTATCAATGTCCATATGTGCAGGTAGACTTCAAAATGGGTAGAGAGACAATTTTGCTTCCTAAAAAGTATAGCTAGCTTTGGGTTTATAGTACACTGTTAATCTTCCGAGATTTAGTGGGATTTCTACTGTTCACTGCAACTAGTCCCTTTGGAAGTACCATAAGAAACTTCCTTTAGTGTGACCTTCCGTAGTGACTATTTTGGATTACGATGTCCAAATGCCACAGCCTGGAATTAGGCTGCGGTTGATTCTGCCTGCCAATATAATGTCGCTAATCCAAACTGACTCAGCCCTGGGAAAGTTCCTGATTGTAATCATCTGCTTCAGATGTGTGTGAATTCTATGATTCAGTTCTTCCTTGTTTTTGATGCAAAACCTAGTTCTGAGTTTGCAGTGCAGGATCCAACAGGGGAAGAAAAATGGTCAGTTGTACAATGTCTTTCCATCTTCTGATTCCAGCATTGCCCAATCTCTCATATTTCAAGAACAAAGTTGGGCAAATTAGGAAATACTTTGTTCTTTACTGAGTTATGGTCTCCAAATAATTATAATCTAAGTTGAAGGCACATTTAACATGAGGCAATTATACAGCATCATTTATCACTTCACATTTTTAAGTTTTCCAAGAACTCTTTCTTCTAACTAATAAAATATTCTTTAAATTTTGGTTTTGAAACCTCCAAGTTTTGTTATGAGTTAGTTTCCATATCCTTTTCCTTTGAACATTATTTTAAATCTACTCTGTCAAAGAAATCATAAAATATCCTTGTGAGTTTCTTCACAATGTATTCTTTCTTGCTAAAATGCTAATTAAATGTCTGGTGAAAACAATGGACAAGCAATGTTGGGTAAAATTCCACTTAGCCTGAGACTATTTGTCTTATCTTCAAACTGACTCCAAAATCTGTGGCTTTAAAGTGCCATAGCAGTAAAACTGCTAAATCAGTAGAAAGCTTAAACTAGATAGTAGTATCTCTTATTACCATGTAACGTGAAGAAGAAATGAGAGTAGAAATAAGTAATTTAGCTAAGTATGAATTGTACAAATTAGGATGCTTTACTTCATTTTAAGAGTTTAAAAAAAAAAAAGAAAACAAGCTAGAAAGGGTTTGGTACAGATCCATTCATTACAAGAAGTTCATGACAATACTTCAAGTGGACATTATTGAAAATAATATGTGTATAAAATCTGACTTTTCTCCAAGTCATTTTATCTGAAAAGTCCTGTAAAACTTTCTATTTGCAGATAATTGAAAAAATCACACTTGCTATGTGGGATTGAAATATTGTCTCGTTATCTTCTATGAGGAAGATCAGCATAGCATTCCTATGCCTTTGGTGTGGTTTTAATTATAATATTTTCCTATCAATCTCTTGACCCTTTCCTGTTTCCTAAAGTATTAGTTATTCTGAAGTTTAAAAGCTTGCATATGTAAGATTGATTCAGCTTCATGTATTTTTAAAAAGCTAGTTTACATCTTCAGGAAAATTATCTAGAAAAATTCTATCAGCATTGAAAAATGCAGGGAGTAAGACTGTCATGTGGGTAAACCACTAATTGGATGGAGCTTTCTAGATCTGACTGCAATTTTTAATGCCATCACCAGTGATCCTGTGTCATCCTGAGCATAGGCCTAGATTTTTATTTAGGGAATTAGATTTACAAATAACTCGGAGAGATCTGGGTCTCAAAACCTACATTCCTTGTTTCCCTTATCTGTAAACTGGTGATGTTGCTCATCTTGCTTTCTACACAAAGGTGTAAAGCCAAAGTTTGTCAGACTTCTAAGGTAGTTAGATACCAGGTGATGGGGATAATGCCTGTTGTCCTGAAACTTTATTACTGATTGTTTAATTCCACTGTGGGCTGGACTGAAGTGCCGTCCTTTAAATCAGTCAGAATGATGAGATCGTACACATATGCAGAAAGATGGTTGTGCAGTAATTATCTGTGTTTTTATCTGACTTCATAAAAATATGAAAGGCAATATAATACATTCTCAAATAGTCTTTAGTTTTGACTAAAGATTATTTCGCTGTTTTAACTATTTGGTGGGTATCTTCCCTTTTGCTCCTCCCTCTCTCTCTTTGATTCCATGTGCAACAGTACTCTAATTATACTGTTGATTTTCCAGCACAGATGCAACATTGTTTTTTTCCAGAACTACATCAAAATCACCATAAGGACAGAAAAAGTAAGCTATTTTACACATATGTAAAATAAAATATATGCTTTTCTTTCACCGTTACGAGAAGAATGAGATCAAGAAGGATTTCCTAAGCTGACGCAACACATGTAAAGAATGCATGTTTTAAAGGGAAAATAATAAAACTCAGACTTTTCAGTTTACTGTAGCTTTGAGATAATTAATCTAATTCAGATGAGCTCAAATCACCAATAAATCAAAGTGTGTGCCAACTGTCACTGGCTATTTTTGGGGAATAAGGGATAAGGACCCACCTCCTAATCAGTTAGAAAAAAAACCCTCACTTTTTTGCACCTCCAAATCATCTTTACAAAGGAATAAATTTTTTTGTCATGCACATCAGTTTCACCTTGTCATTATTAGAAGCTTAATATATAGGTAGGTTAAGAGCAATACTCTACAGTGCATGGGGATCTTTTTTTTAATGCTTTCCAGGCACTCACCTAGAGACAGTGGCTATTACAGGAGGTCTCGTTTTATATATGCATTTGCTAAGAGTGTTTAAGTGATGAAAAAAAATGTAGTAGAGTTAATACTATTGTGGTTTTTATTACTTGGGGTTAGCCAGCTGGAAAACTGGCTATCTTGCCTTAAACTGTTTTGCTATTTAGATATATCATCACAATGTTCTCAAAGATCTCTGTAAAATATAGATTTATTTAATAGAAAATGCATCAGATTGCTGATGACTGAGTGAGAGGTGGCGTGTTGATTAGCAATTAGTCTTCTGAGGTGCTCAGCAGTTTCAAAGTTCACTGACAGCAAAAAATAAGATCTGGGCCAAAAAAAGGAAGTACCGGATGCTGCCTGCTGTGGGATCCTGGTAACTTGGGAAGATGGGCAATATTGGAGGATGGGAGAACTTTGGAGAGATTTTTCTCAGTAGCAAGTATCATTACCTTTGAGACACTGGACCAGTCAAGTACTAATACCTCTGCAGGATAGCTAGGGTGATTTTATGATTGGCAGAGGGCGTTTTGGGAGGTCGTTCAATCTATAGTAATGCCCAGTGTCTTGGTTTCTGACATTGGCTGAAAAAAAACAGCAATCCCTGGAAAGTAGTTGAGGTTAATGTTATGGTAATAGTGGAGATTATATCTGATGATGAAGAACACAATGATGGATGCAACCATCAATCTCAGAGTCTTTTCTCAATGAGTACAAGTCTGCATAGCAGAGAAAAAAGGCTGTAAATTCACTGGCTTGTGTCACACAGGGCATAGGAGATGGAATCTGCCTCCTCTTTCAAACTCTATGACAAAGTATAGCTTTAACTGCTCTGAAACTCAGAGACTGTTTTTCATAATAACTGCAAAGGCACATACTGATGTAAATCCATTTGGCTTGATTCCATCCTCATATTGACCTGAATGAAAGTACACTGCAGTCAAGTAACTTAGTTCAGGATAAAAAAAGTAGAGTTAGATCATAGTGAGGTCCCTGGTCTGCTATTACTGTTCTTTTTTCTCCCTTTTGATTTTGGGTGCTTAAAAAGAAAGGGAATTGACCTGCTTTCCCACTGTGTTGCATCTTATATAGTCAAATGGACTTGCCCAGAAGTAATGCACAAACTTCCACCAAATGATCACTTTTACTTGGAAAATGTCTTGTTGCGGACATCTCCAGATTCACACTTAACTGGCAAAAAAATGTTTTTCTCTCATCTGCAGTAGAAATTCTGTGGTGCAGCCCTTTAGCCGAGGATTAAAATGTCCTGTGCAGGAAGGAAATGAAACAAGATTTTCTTCCCTCAGTTTCATTTGATGAAACCCCACTACTTTGTATCACATAGGGCCTGTTGAGCCACTCTGAGGGTCCCCAAGGTCTTTTTACATTATTTTTCACAAAGACTGTAGGTCCATCCTGAGTGGTGCTGCATTTCATCCTAGGTGGTGCAGTGTTTTGCTTTCTTTGCCCTGTGGCTTATTTTATAGCAAGGTTAATATAAAATATGATATGTAATAAGAATATTACCTATGGCTACCTCAAGAGATTGCCTACATTATTCACGAGACTTTGCCTGAAGTAGAATCCTACGCCAGAAATAAAATAGTGAAATATCAGATAGGAAAATGGAGTTATTCCTGTTTTATTCTGGCAGGAATACTGAAAAATAAAGAAGAAAAAAAAAAAACCACTCAAGCCAGTGATTTTCATTTAAATCTACTTGTGTATAGTATCTTTTAATGAGAGTATGTGTTTCTATTCAGCGCAGTTGCCAGGTCAAATTCTGCTGTTTACACATTCGACTGTAGCAGTTCTGCTCAACTCTTATCCATACATTGTCCTTTAAAGAAAAAAATGTATCTGGAGGCAGTTTTTTTAGCAACAAAAATTTTCTTGATCTGTTATTGCAGATGGGATTGAGAAAAAGCTCAGCTTTATTAAGTGTTGTGAGAAAACATTAACTCCCTCACAAGGTTTAGACAGTGCTTCTGCAATTCCTTTGCATGTTTCAAAATGTATTAAGCAGGAAATAAATGGAAAATATTAATGCTAAGCTTCAGATCACTTTTCCCCAGACAAAAAAGCCCTGAATACCAGGTAAAATTAATACAATATTGTTTCTGTTGGTGGGACTTCATTAACGAAACCTGATATAATACAGATCAAATGTTTTCACTGAAAGAGTGAAGTGTGTGTGATAGCTGTCTATTAACAGATAATTTAAGCTGACTCCAGAAAACTCTCAGATTCTGACTTCTACTGATATCTTCTTTTACTGTCAGTTTTGCCTGCATTTTCGTTGCTAGCAATGGCCATTTAAGTGGAGAAATGCAACTCCCAGCATGAAAGGATTATTTTGCTAATCTTCCTTAAAGCTTCCCTCCAAGTATTCTATCAATATGAGGTTGTTGGTAGAAGACAACCTGAATAAATTTAATATAAATCCTGTTTTTTGGAGCTGTGATTTGAAGTTGCACAGCATCCCACAGTCATGTGCAAGGGTATTTACTAGAACGGGTTTTATTCATTTTTTCATTCTGCTGTCCCCTAAATCTAAGAGCCAATAGGAATAATGTTTTTCTCTAGCTGCCCTGGCAAATATGGCTTTTATTACAGGAGATTCACACAGCTTTCAAATCCAATTAGACTCATGCCATCCTGCTGTGGCATACATTAAAATTTAGCAAATGAATCTTACAGAATGACCTGCTGCTTCTGCCATAGTATTTCTTCCTTTTATTCAGGTTTCTTCAACCTGAATTTTATTTTTTCTGTCTTCCTACAGTGGGTTCTTTTAGGAAACGGAAAATGTGGAAACAGAAAATGTATTCAGAGGCATTGCTGTAAATGGTACAGTATGTTCCATCTGAGATAACAGAGGTGACCTGCTGGTTAATAAAAGATATTAATATAATAAAACCATTTCCAGGGCCCTGAACTGCCTGGCAAGAGAGCCCACAAGGCAAATATTTTTTTCGATGTAGGCTTTTTAGAAAAACAAACAAGAAACAAGACCCCTCCACCCCTATTTTAGCTATCCTACACGTGCATTGGAAATATATGTCTCATTAAGTAAATGAAGCCACTGTCACAAAGGTACATTGCGATGTGATTTCACCAAGAAAAAAAAAGATTTACTAAGAGTCTCCTTTGTAAAAGAGACCCTGGCAAAACCATGGATCATTATAGCCAGAGTTGGACCTGACAGACTCTTGCTGATTGATTGACTCTTAATTTTGTTAGGTGTGAGAACTTTTTGTCTAGCACATCAGAACACGAACCAACACACTAAATATTTTATTCTGTGCAAAGTTAAGTATCACAGACTTTAATTCATCTTCATCAAGAGTCCTTATTGAAAACAAAACTGGCACAACTCAGCAGAGTAGGAGAGGAGAGGCATAATAATTAAAGCACAAATAAGCAGATCATGTGACTATTAAAATTTATTATTAAAGTGTGCTTCGGAAATTCTGTCGTACCTTTAGAGGTGCTTTGCCTTGATGAAGTGTTCTAGCCTGGGGCACTGGATTTTTGTATCCTTGAATCTTGCAAAGACAGTCCTGGTAGGTGAAATAGGCTACTATGTGTGGCAGCGTAAAGCCCCATTGTGCTCTATTAACTCCCATCAATTGACCGTCAAACTGCCCCAGGGCACAGCTAGCACAGGGAAGGTCTGCACCAGTCTGCACCCATTGGTGCTACCTCTCTAGATCCCTCCCTCCTGAGCCAGAGGATGCCTTTTCTACTTGCCTCAGGGAAAGACTAGACTGGTTGGACAACACAAGGGTGCTGGAGATAACGGCGCTCAGTGATTCCCTGGGGGTTGGTATGAGATACAAACCCTGTGCCTGCGTAGTGGCATGCCCGGGACTGATCTATTCGTGTGCCTGCTCTGGTGTTAGGGAGCCTAGCACTACCTTTGGCTCTGCTCTTCCGTGTGCCAAGCGTGAGCGCCGTGTATCTGAGGCTTGTGCCTGGCTGCTTTGTTCAGATCTAGGCCTGCAAAATGAAATCCCACCAGAAAAGGGCCAAAGGTGTTTGGTTTAACGCTTTGCTGAAGACTTTTCTATTTGTAACAAAGTTTTCTGGATGGCATAGTGGTTTAGTTTTGTTTATCTATTATATGTTATTTTCACTCCTGCATTTTCATTGCTTAATTCATTTTAACTTGTGGTGTTATTGTGAGATTCTTATATTGACATCATCCTGTTTACTCACGTATTTAATTTGTCCCTGCGGCTACAGTCAGAAAACCTTCTCTAGCTATGTCTGTCTTGCAGGAGCAGGCTGTGCGTGCATTGCACTCGCAAATGTTTTGTGTCATATTTGATTTAGTGAATGATCTGGCATCAGAGTGTACGGGAGCTCTTTCTGTCCTTTGTGTTATGATTTTTTTCAGAACATGTAGTCTATACTGAATGTATAGGGTTAATTTTGTTTTTCTGCCTTGTTACCTCATGGTGCTGTGGTTTGTATTACAACTTCACCAATTCTTTGTCCAGCCTATTCAATTTCCCAGAGAATGTGCTTGGAAATAATCATCCTTTTTACCTTCTGTGATACCTGCACTTTCTTGTCAGTGACTCATTCAGCCGCCCTTCCTCTTCTGAACACGCAGTTTTAATAGAAATGCCAAAGATAGCAAGTCTACTTTAATGACTATGAGCGCATTGAAAACCACGGAGTGGATGCATTAAAAAGGAGTGGGGAACTTGCCCCCAAAAAGCTTTTGAAACCCCACCAGAAATATGGCTAATCTTCAAGAGCAAGATTGTGACCGTGGTGCCATGTAGTAGGAAGTCCTTTTCCCTAAGTGATCTAGTTTGTATTTCTTTTCCGGAGGTATGACAATATTGGAGAACTTTGGGGCTTACACACTCTTACTAGGCAAGCGGGTGGGTGCGTAAGAATAGGTAGGAAAAGACTGCAGCCTTATTTTCCTCTCCTTTCCTCCTAAATGGTCTTTGTTTCTGGTTTGGAAAAAATAATTTACTGTTTGCTTTTGCTCAGGGATGGATATGCAGTCACAATCAATCCTCTGTCAGAAATTATGTGAACTAGTTGTTTTTTAAGTCATTGATTCACCAATGGTACTTTTTCTAGCTGAACTAACAGTACTCCATCTAACCATTCTCCAGTTTTTGTTTATGTTTTATTTACATCAGTTCCTCTCCAGAGACAGAGGCAGCAATTGTTACCAAGGGATTCTTTTCCTCTTTCAGGTTGGAAGAGCCTGTGTAAAACTCAAGCCTGTTACAAAGGCGTAGGATCCATCAGGGTGTCCGCAGCCAGGGTCCCGGCTTGCTTTGCCCAGGGCAGTCCCTCTGGTAGCAGGGTGCTCTGTGTGAAATGCTCCTCCTTGAGTTATCGCCATAGAGAGCAGTGATCTGACCCATATATATTAGAGTTGAAAAGACCCCTGGAGTCACCTACTCCAGCCTCTGCAAACAATGTAGATTGATGTGATCCTCAGGGATGAATGTTTGCCTTGAAATCAGTGACCGTCTCTGCCATATTACCTCCCTCTTCTCTCATTTTGTACTATTTAATCTACATTTTTCCCTTCAGTAATTTTGAGCTATTACTACACTTCTACCTGCTTTCCCTATGCTGCCAACAGTCCTCCCACACCATCCTCCCCCTTCTCTTTATTAATTCTTATTAAGTACGTACAGCCTGTTATCATGTTATCTTTTCTCTAGACAGGGCAAATTCAGCGGTTGGTTTTCTTGTCTAACGACTCTTAATACAATAGTTGCTGTCTTCTGAACTCTGAGGACTTTTTTTTTTGTTTGTTGGCTGCCCTACTTAAGGCTTCTTTTTTTCTTTAAATCTACCATGATTTCCTAGTAGAGAGCGCTCAGAGCAGTGCAGATGTAGCCTTCCCAGCAAGGACTGTGTAAAACATTATTTAAATTCCATGTATAATACCTTTCTTCATGTAGCCAAAAGAACAGTAATCAGTGGGATAGAAGAAAACACTGAATTTTACAGAAGTCAAAGGAAAAACCACTGAGCATTGTGGAAATCAGTAAAAGATGAATTGGGACAGAAAGATTAAGAAATGTATAGAATGATTATCTTCTTAATAATCCAAAGATAGATCTCCACCTGTAGATTTATATGTATTTTTTTCTTTTTCAGAAAAAAATCATTTAAAAAAGAAAGAATATAGAAATTACATTTAAAATCCTTTTTTCCTTGTGTTCTTATCAGCCCATCTTGAGTACACACAGTGCTTTGTCCCTGGGTCTGCAGGGCACCCAACTCATGCCACCATGCAGTGCAATACCCAGAATGCCACCTCCTCTTGCCTGGTTCATGCACCACGTTCTAAATCACAGTATTTGCTGAGCGCAGGTGAAATAACTTAGCATAAAAGCAGGGTCTGGTTTGAAAGAGTCAGCACCAGTTTTGGTTTGGAGTTTGGTAGTAATACTGTGAAAAGGAACATATAGCCTATATTTTTTAAAAGTACTTTTGAACTGAAGGGATGGAAGGGTTGGGTTATGTATATATTATATATTTGTTTTCTTTAATTTTAAGTGCAAATAATTTTGCATAATGTGCACTCAAGATTGTTTGAAACATATATACGATACCTCATCATATTTCTCTCTCAACATATTGTGAAAAAATAATGGGGAAGAAGGATATTCGCTTAAAAACGTAAAACTTTAATTAAAAGTATGTGTATGTGAAGTATCTTTCTTCAGAATATTATTCAATATTGCCACCTTCAGGCCAAAGCATATCTTAGCATTTAAGGAGATTTCTTCCACAGAGAATCTTACAATTTTTCATGTTTCTGATTTTTAAAACCATGTTAGTGCTTTTCCTTCTGAGACTTGGGAGGGAGAGGGCAGGCAGTGGTGGTGTGAATTTGGAGAAATTAAATTCCTTGACCTTAAGGAAAGAAAAGCAGAGAGGAAGAAAACACCACATTTAATATGTTAAACCCGTATAGTGTGTGGTTTCCTTTAACAAATCATCTCAGAGAATTAGAATTATGCTTGTTCACCTTCTGCAATTTACTTTTCTGTTGCCTTGTCTTGCAAAACTTCTCCCAGGCTTTCTTCTTTTCCTGCTATTTCTACCCTGGAAGGCTAAAGATTATTTGTAAAGTGAATAGATTTGGCTTGGTTGAAATTCAGATCAAAGTTAAACCCGAATTTATGAGAGAAATTCACTAAATTAAGGAGAGACAATGAATTCTGTTGGAAAAGAAAGGAAACTTATGTGATAGCAATTAGACTGTGATCTTAACCCATAGCAAAATTGTCAAAGCTATTTGGTTGTACCAAACATGTGAGCCTCTAAGGGCTCAGTGAAAAAACTGATAAATTGAAATAACCCTTCTAGGTAGGCATTCGCATTGTCACATTCACTTTGTCCATGGTTTTGCCTCTGCTGGTTTCTCCTAGTGCTGAACAGGGAGGTGGATCTATGGCGGCGAGTTATTGATTAACTGATGGCGGGATCCCATTTCCTGTGTATCCAAAGTCAAATCCTTTTGAAATATAGTATTACACAGTGCCTTCCACCCAGAGAAAAATGTCATGTTGTTCAGTAACAACAATGGTAAACACTCCCTTTGGACTGAGGCATTATGCTTCACTTCCCACTTAAATGGTTTTGCACTGTTGCACTGAAGAGCTGGCACATTACTCCCCACAGGTGGCTGCATTTCAGTGGCTGGGTGAAGTGAGTCTCTATTATCTTTCAGCCATAGTGAGTACTAAACGTAACATAGGGCTCCTCTATTTCCATAGGCTATTAACCTTCCAAAACATTTACCTCTGAGGCTAAACTTCGCAGTACTTCAGCTTTGATTCCGAGAAATGTTTCTATTCAAAAACAACGGATTAAGTGAGAGTGAATTAAGTCCCCTTGTAACAAATGGCAAGAAAATGCCAGAGCTAAGCAGGAGCTTAAACAGCTTTCTGAACTTAGTCTTTCTCAAAAGTAACATTTTTATTTTAGCAAGTTTGAGCAAAACCTCTTCATCCATTTTTGAATAATGAGAGAAGGGCAATAAAACACATAACCTTACTGAACTTCTGTCTGTAAAAGCATTTTAAAATATGGCACTTTGTAAATACTATGAAAATACTACTGATAAAACACAGCAGAAGTTTGAAAGAACTGAAAACTGACATCTCCAAAAGAAAACGGTAGCTCTGCAAAGACTTATTGGCATCCTTGACATAAAACCCCCAAGCTTTCTTCTGAGAAAAAAAAACCCTCATCCAGCTGGTAACAGGACCACCTAAACAAACAGTTTAAATTCTCTCTTAGTGGAAGGTAATATTTGCTTAATAGGGCAGATGGAAAGGATTGTTCTCGATAAGTAGCTGGGCTGGTTGTTTAACTGCAGGCACTTCAACAGCTTCAACTGTGAGTACAATCCCAAGCAAACTTGGCAGGAGAAGCTTTGTCGAGGAAAGGGAGGTACGTATATATGTTACAGCTGGACTAAACAAGACGCTGCGTAAGCCACGTCTATACAGTATAGCACAAAACTTGCAGAGAAAGATAATAACTAAACATTCAATACCTCATTTTCATTCCCCCTGTCATTTAGAAAACGTGGCTGAAGATGAGATATTCTCTACATTTATGAAATGAAGAATTATAACAAAAAATGAAGGGTTGTAGAAGTGGGTGGTTAGTCAGAAATACTTTCTACAGTAAAAGGAGGAAATAGAAGTTAAATTAGATACTAAAGGGAGGAAAGCACATCCAACAATAATTCAGCATTCAGTCACTGGCAAAGGGAGTTTAGCAATCCAAACAACAGATTTTGAAATATTTAATCTGGGAGATCTGTGGAATTATATATAGTAAGATGTGTCTTAGCTGTTTTCTCAAATTAAATTGATTGAGGCCTGTGCATTGTATTACATAGATTTATTCTGATTAGATCTAAAGCTAAATGTCCGTCTTCCCAATGGAGATTCAGAAACTGGAGAACTTTTGTTTTTCTTTTTTTTTTTTTAAAGCCATGCATTTATGTCAGGGACACCGCAGCATTGTTCCTGCATCCATGGTAGCTCAGAAACTGGCATGCCAATTGGCTGCTGCCTTGCACTTGAAAAGCCGCTGCAGTTCAGTGTGGCTGTATGGAGGCAGTCATAACACACTCATCACAGTGGTACCTGAATACTGTATAATCTCTAAAGTGCTTGAGGATGAATGGCTTATATAAATGTGGAATATTATTACTGTATACTCTACTTAATTGGGACATACTGAATAGGGATAGCTGCTTTACTGGGTCTATCTCTGTGGAAACTGATGACAGTATGTAGTAATGACTGTCAGTTAATCAAGATTGTATTGGCATGCGTTCTGCTTAAGAGGTCCGATTTGGTTTCTGCTAAATAAAGTGCTGTTTAGCCGGGTGACAAATAGGTGTGAAATCCTGAACCGTTTTTTAAATATGCAAGTTGCCAAATAAAGATGAAGTGTATTTTCCTAGATCCTTGGTTAGCTCAGTCAAGGATGGCTGAGTTCAGTGGCGCTGGCTGAGGGTAGGAGCAGGCTGTGTCGGCATTGCACCAAATTGCTTTTGGTCGTGGCACTTGACAAGCCCACTGGCAGCTGTAATTCTTGCTTGGCATTTCTGTAGCTCATAACTGGCAAGTGTGTGCATTGCACCACATAAACAGATGTACACCAAATACTGTGTCACACCGTCCAGTTACGGGCCTGACCAAAACAACCCTGTGTGTGTGGTGTACCTTCTTCCCAGGTTTCCCCAGTGGAAGACATCAGAGCTTTTGGAGTGAATGGGGAGCAAGTCATTCTCTTCAGCAAGCTGTCTTGCATTTAACTTCTTCCTTGCCAGCTTCAAGCATGCTTGGGCCTGAGTAGACCTTTTCATGTGAATTCGGTAGGTCTCCTTGGACTGTGGTTCAGTGAAGTGCAAAGCAGGAGTTCTCCTAAATTAAACAGCAGTCTGTGGAAGAACTATTTCAGTTTTTAGTGTTGAGAAGCGCTGTGGCTTGACAGACTTGGCACATGTGGAAGTGCTACCGCTTTGTCTTCTCATCCTTAGACTATTTGCTTAACTGTAATATAACAGTATATGAGTCCATGCCTTTTTCCATGAGAATGTTGATATCCTCTCACTTGACAAAGCGCGTATCCTCTTCACAGATAAGAAACACAAAGTCTTTGATTTCTCTGTTAGAAAGATAATCATGCTAGTAGACACTGCAAATCATTGTAGTCTTCATAATGGGTTATTAAAATTAAAAGCCCACAGATGCTCTGTAACGATTTATAGCCTTGCTGGTTAAACACTTTGGGCTGTTTTATTTTACCATAGAACAAAAGAGAACTTAATATTTCTCCTGTATGCAGAAACCCTGAAGGTACTGGTAAGTCATTCCTGAGTAAAAATTTGTAAAGTCACCGTGAAACCAGTAGGTGATCTCAGAAATTATTTAGGCATTCTTTTTGAAATTAGTATTTGATACCAGAAGTATTGTTTTCCATATAAGAAAGCCTTTTAAATATCCTGTGCAGTTGATCTGGTAACTGCTGGAAGCTGAGTCTTATCATAGCTGCTTGAAATAAACGCTGTAAAATTGAAACCATTCGAAGTGTATTCTGCTTCTGAGTTCATAGTTTCCATAGAAGTTTGGTGTTTCTAGGGTTTTCTTTTCATACTGTCAGCAATTTCTGGACTCTAAAAAACTTTGGGTTTGCTTCTTATCCTTGATTGAAAGACACCTTAAAAGCTGAGTAAACCTTATGGTTTTATACTTTTCAGTTCTAACCTGGATTACAAAATTGTTGTTTGTCAATAAGCTGTGATGCCTTGTATGCTATATTTGATGTATTTCTTGAAATCTTAGCTGCTGAAAGCACATACAGAATTAATCTCAACTAACTTATGCTGTCTAAAAATTAAAGCATCTCTTGTAAACTGGCTTGCTAAGTGCTCCCTCTTCTATGCACAGCTGTGTAAACAGACTGTTTGGTGGAGTTCCAGGACAAGGTGAGGTGTGAGTCTCTTTCTGGAGATGCTCGTTTCTCTTTTTCCACTAACAGAAGGGGACTTTGGGTGGTATGCTTAGCTTAAACATTACTTCTTCCCTTTCTGAAACTTATTCTCTGCGTTCCTTATGTTAAACTTCCATAACTCTTTGCATACTTTATATTGTCTATCTTTAAGCAGAATAGTGCATTGCTTGTTGTTTCTCTTTGCAGTTTGTTTTAAGACTAGCATACTATTTAGCTTGTCTTCTATTCCCTGTATTTTCCTACCTACTTCATGTTTAAGTGAAGGTGAGGCTGTGAAGGTCTGTCTCCAGTGCTCTGTACCCTATAGGTACTGGGGCTCTTACTTGCCTCCCAGGTGAACGAGGTTATTCTGTTTGTTCAGTGCAGAGGCTCTCCATGGAGACAGCTGGCTGCTTTTTGTGGGGCCAAGAAAGAGTTGGGGGTACCTCCTCGAGGAAATTCTCAGTAATGTTCATAGGAGAGGCCATAAAAGTATTTCAGACACAAATATTCTGCTCACAGTTGCAGCTGTGTATAGTCTAGAGGAGTACCTCCTGATTTAGAGATGTGAGAACAAAATGAGCCCTATTAACTTAGCTGTTCCTAGGTGGTGAGATAGTTATGAATAGTTTGTCCCTGCATAATTAGAAAACAAACTTCTTGTTAACTGCTGGTAGGAATCAATTCTTTGCATGGTCTTAATTTATTGTATTTTACAGAGAAAGTGAATCAGACTCGTGATTAGTTTTCTTCTCTGTAAGCCCTTTCAAGTCATAGGATGAAATAAAACTATGACCGAGTTTAACGATGGACATGGTTCAAGATGTTTTTTCTCTCTGTCATGAAATGGAGTGTTGTGAAAAGGTTTCCTTCCATTATTAGTTTAGGAAAGAAAAGTCAAGTTGAAAAATATAACAGAAAATAAAGGGAGTTAGATTCTGTAGTAGGTGGAGTGAGACTGTCCCAGCTCTTCCCAATTTGCTAGAAAATATCTTTGCCTCTCTCATCATCACTTTGCATTCCCCCTACTCCCAGCTTATGTTAAAATATTTACTGAAGCTGTTGCCTAAAACCACAGCAGCTAAACCATTTTAATACAGGGTGAATTTGCAACAGGATTCTTATAATTTGTGCCCAGGGACTGGAAAGAACTGTGCATCATTATGCAAGTGACATATGTAACACTCGGGCTAAATGGTGAAACAAAAAGGAAAAGAAGGGAAATCGCTCATGGACATGCCTGAGAATTGACACAATAGTTTTCTCTGAAGTGATTCTGTCATATTGTGAAAATATGTGCTTGGACCATTTTAAAACTTTGCATTATTTAGTCAACAGACCATAACGGCTCTGAAGCTTACTGCAGTGTTTATTCAACAGACCAGCTCTGTATTTGTGGTCTATCATGTCAATATGTCTTTGAGCAATTCTAAAAGGGTATATTTTACTCAGTGGACCATAGTGGCTCTTCTGGAGCCTGTTATGTTGTACGGTAGTTTGTTGTATCTTGCAGTTCCAATGTTAAATACAGGCATACTCAACTCCATGGTATGCTCTTTCAGTATGCTCTAAGGACTGATTCCCTTCTAACCACTGAGGTGCCTGCATGGAAAGGGAGATTGCTCCAAGCAGCATTATATTGTGCCAAGCTTCTCTCTCTTTAAAAAGAGAAACCTGCCTTCTGGAAGTGAGCAGATCAGTGGGACTTAATACCACTGTCCCAGTTTTACTGGAGGGGCCTATAGTTAAACTAACATCAAAAAACCCACAATTTCTTCCAATCCCCTGGTAGGCCTTGCATGCTTGCTTGAAAAAGTTTGTTTTCTGGTGTGTCTCTGGATGTCTCAATGACATTAGCTTATGCACACAGAATTTATTGTCTTTTTTTAAATAATGCAGACACTTGGCTTTGTCTTGCACTGATTCTTGTCAGCATCCCCCTGCAGAGGATCTGCATGTTTAGAGTGACCCGAAAAGGAAGGTGGAGGAAGAAGCTGGAGCATCCTGTGAAAGCCTGAGGTGCAATGGTTTACTTCTCAAACCATAAGCATCTCTCCAGGTTGTGTGAGGGAGGAGCTTGTCTGTAAACAGCCGTCGCTCAGGAGTACAAGGTTTCACCTATTCCTGGCTTTCCTAGAGAATAACAAAACCTGAGCTTGAGTTATTTACCTTAGACCCTGTGACAGGATGAGGATCCTGTATTAGCTATGAAAACATCTCCTCAGTTAAAAGCTGGACCAGAATCTCCGTTAGTGCATTAGCTATATGACTGGAAATGTTTTGTGTCGTCACCTCTGCTCCTTCCCTTACTTTAGTGAAACAGAACAGATTAATTGTTGGATTTTTTTGATTTCTGCCTTTTCTTGTTTTCTTCATTCTTTCAAAGCTGCTGGCGTTGCTGAGGCATTAACACCAGTAAGAGGGGAGTTTGCATATGCAAATTTTATTCCCTTAATTAAAATCAGAAGCACTTGATTACACTGCTGAGCCCCAGAGCTGCAAATATGTAAACAAAGGTTACATGCCTAGAAAGGAAAAGTGAGCCGTAAGTCATGTTTTTGTGATAGACTTTCATTCTTAGTCTGCTGTAATGTGAAGTCCAATGCCAAATTAAATTCCTTATTCCTGATTCAAGTATATGCTGTTCCAGGAGCACACTTTGTGGCTAAATTGTTTAGGTTTGGGATTGTTTTGTTTTCATCTTGTATTTGCTCCTCTGACTTGGAACCTCCTTGCTTTCTGGTTGGTAGGAATAAAGCAATAAAGAGCAGGAGTAGCTTGAGCAATGTGATGGGGCATCTAGAAAAAGTGATGAACAGGAAAAAGAAGCCATGGGTTTCATTTGTTTTTTAATTGTTCTTCAGTGTGTGGCCTTAGTCCTCTGAAATCCAGAGAATGCTGTGCTTCTTCTGCCTCCAGAAGTCATGAGAACTTTCACTGGTGGACCTGAGAATATGATTTGGTGAGACATTGGTTCTTGTGGTGATCATCTTTCTCAAAATGCTTGCTCCTGTCCTTGCACAGTAGTCTTTAGCCTCCCTCAACTATGTCAATACAACTGTCTTTGATAAATTGGATCATTCAAATGATCTGGTCACAAGAAAAACAAAACAACCCATGAGAGCACCCTCATACTGTGTGCTTTTTCTGAAACAGGTATTTTCAATTATCTAATTCATAGCACAGTTCCACAGTGCTGGCGTGACTGAGAGCCCTGGTGTGAGCTAGGGAAAAAATGGCTAGGGAGGGATAAATTGAGGACGAAGGATTTCTTAGACTAGACACACCAATGTCATGAGCATACTTTGCAGATGGACCCTCTCTGATAAAGAAAGTAGCGTTACGTTTCAGTTTTTCTGAGCGTGAAACAGTGTAGCAGTGCAGAAGATTTGCTTTCCTTACTGAGCTGTCAAGTTCCCTTTTTGATCAGTCAGTTATCTCCCAGTCTTAACAAATAAGACAAGTCCTGGAACAGATATGGGAATTAAGCAGACACAAGATACTTACACTGGTGTAGCTCCCACAAACCCACATTTCCCTAGGTGTTTCCTTAAGAAGCCATGTATACGGTGCAAAGTAGGTGTGATGCTCTTCCTTGCTGTTTTGTTACACTTGCTTTGCAAGGCAAAAGTGGCTTTACACAGTATTAGTCAATAGAGAATAAGACCGTTGTTTTAGGTAAGAAGCTCCGAGATTTTCTACGGCTGAGGTGTGATATGCCCTGTTCACAATTTTAAAAAATAATATTGTGGGGGACTTATTTTTTCAACATTGATCTTAAGTTTAACACTTTGAGGTCTTTTTTGCTACTGTCTCACTATCTATGGGCTTTTGCTGATACGAAAGATATGTAAGGAAATTCAGTGTCTGCACAGATGATACCCCAGAAATAGTAAAGGCTGATGCCAATATCTCACGCTTTCAGTTTGTAAATTCCACTGACTTGTTTCACTTAAGGATACAACTCAAGCCTGCTTTCCACACACAGCCTCTAAGCAATTAGGAGTAACTAACTGTAAAAGAAAATTTGTAAAAGAAATTGCCACAAACTTCACAGGTCTGTTGAAAGCATAGATGGGAGAACCTAGGTTCAAGGAAGATCTCAGCTACTCCAGTGCCTCTCAGAGTACAGTCTTGGGTGAGATTTACTGCCATTAAGACAGACAATTTTGATCAAAACCCATAGAATCAAAGCATGTATTCACCAATTCGACATACTGACTGCAGCATAAATACGTAAATTGCCGTACTCTGATCAGTGACACAGGTAGAGACTTCACGTCATCTGGAAGATGGATCTCTGCATTTTGCCTTAATTTTGCATGGTACTTGGTACACAGCCAAAGCAATACCCAAACTAGATTATTAATAGAAAGCAATGCATTTCCTAAAGATGAACTAGAACCCAAACACAAAGGGCAAGTTTCTGTTATCAAGATAAAGTATCTTTTTTTGTCAGTTCCTGCACACATTCTATCAACATTAATGACAGTTTCAGCCACACGCGTATATATCTCTCATTAACACTAATGGGCAATACATGCACATAGATCTCTGGCCTAATACTGATGGGAATTATATATACGTGCAACACTCATTAGCATTAATGAGGGTTCTCCTGTGGATATCTAATGATCATTAATGGGAGTTACACGCATGTGTATTTCCCATTAACATTAGTGGCATGTGCATCTCATTAATATTGATGGGAAATACAGGAAGCCATATCTCTCATTAATATTAGGAGTGATGCACACACTGCAAGGAGAAAGCTATTCTTGCCATATCCTCATTGAGGAAAGTTTGAGCTGTTGTTAATTCTGTTCTAAAGCAACTTCAGTTTGTGCTGTCATTTGGTAGATCATCCAAGGTCTCCATGACCTTGGCCACAAGGCACAGGTTTCCTTCCCACATGAATGAACTATTTCTGAAAAAGTACAAACATTCTTTTCTTTGGTACCAGACAGCATGTCATCTCTGTTAGGTTGGTTTGGTTTTCGGTTTTGGGGTTTTTTTTAGAAAACATATTTCTGAATTGCTGTTATTTAAAAGAAAAGTTTGTATATGCTTTTCCCAGCATAGGGGTGGCACACACCAGCTGCTGAGTTATTGCCCATAGGCACACAAAATTTATTATAAGTTCTTGTGATCACAACTCTGTTTTACATCACGCAATAATGCAGTGTTGTGTTAAACTCTGATATGGTTCCTGATGAATGTAGTAGAGACTAAAGGCCATAGCTTCCCTTTGGAGTAAAAAAGGTATGAATTTACTACAGCACTGAGCTTTTTATCCTTCCAGTCACAAAGGGATTAAACTTCAGTGCCTCTTTCAAAAATGTGTTCTTGCACCTTCAAAAGTGCTTCCATGGGGACTTCTCTATAGGACTGTATTTTAGATCTCCATTTGAACATCTGCCATTGCTGTTGTGTAGTGTCAGTGCAGAGCTCATGGTGGGGCAGCCAAGGGGTCTGCTCCTGGAGAGGACTTTCCTCTCTCTCCTTTATGGGGCATTGCTGCTTGGGTGTGTGCTGAAGAGCCAGGAAGAACCTGCAGCTCAGCGCCAGGAGGGCACATGGTGTCCATGTGGTGTGAACAGGAATGAGCAGACAAGGCTAAGGAAGAGCATTGATCTCCCTATGAAATTATATATATGGAGACAGGGAAAACTGATTGTATAAAGCTCTGGCCTGGGAATCAAGTGATTTGCAGTTAGTTCTCACTTTCGTATCCTATTGTAGGATAAATTCTTCTTTTTCTATTCTTTGATATACCTACCACATCGTACACAGGAATTATAACCTGAAATAAGATCTCTAGATGCCACTGTAATGGCTTAGCTACAGTTAATGCTTGCACTAACAGCCATGTCAGATATATGCTATTTAAAACAGAAAGCAATATATTTAGTTTTAAAAGTGCCCTTTGGTAAATAGTTTTACTGCTTTTCTCATTATTATACAGAATTAGAATATTCATTATCCATGTAAATTAGCTACAAAAAACAATGTTTGCAAATGACAGATGAAAATTAAAGGACTATTTTTGGCAAGCACAACTGTACTATATCAGGTTCCCTAAGGCTGGGTGAGATCTATATCGCACTTTCCGGTGCTGGTAAGTCCCCTGCTGTACAAGAAGGCTTCGGTGCAGGGAACAGCAGGCTGTATCACTGTGGCTGCTGCTCGGTTTCTGGAGAGAGGGATCGGGAGTGTGAGAGCAGTTTTAACTCCCGCAAGAGCTGTGCAGACAAATGGCCTCTCATGCGCCTTTTCCACCTGCCCTAGCTCTGCCCCTTTGGCAGCTTGCGTTGAGCACTCTTTTGTTGCATATTGGTTCCTCATAATTATGGATGTATAAAGGATGTTGTGACTGCTTTCTTTACTAGCAGATGTTTTTTCTGATGGGCTCCCTGATCCCATCAGGGTCTATACAGGCCCTATATGTATTCTACTTCAATTTGCATGAAAATCAACAACAAATTTAGATACAGCAGGCATAAATGCATAAAACTCTTTATAAGCACAAACATACAGATTCACACATGTGCTTGCGTAAGACACATGCACACTCACATTCACCCATCCTGGAAAGTCTGATGCAGGAAAGGTGATTCTAGTGCTAAAGGCTGACAGATGTCAGAAGACATCAAGGAAAATCACAGCAATAATATTCTGTCTGGCTACAGCGGCATTAAAGATTCTAATCTGTAACTACAGCTTTCACTTTTAATTCAGAATTCAGCTGCTAAACAAACTAAATAATTTATCAAGCACAATATGTTCTAACTCTGCAGCTTGCAAAAGCTGCAGCCATACCTTTGTTTCAAAGAGTCACCAAATGGTAGAAATGTCAAGCTCTTCCTTAAAGTGCATCTTCCTCAATTCCCTTGGTAGATAGCACTGATATTTTTTTTTTTCCTAAAGATGTTTTATTGTTTTTCTACTTTTCATCAGGGTGGGGTTGCCATGGCAATAAAGTAGGATGTCTTGCTGGATTTCACCTTTGCTGTCTTGCTTCATATGGTTCTCTCCTCAGAGCAAACATGGTGGATGCAATGCACATACAGATGTCTGATTTCAGATTTCTTTCTCGAGTATACTTGGCAGCTGCTCTCCTGAGACGGGCAAAGCATCACTTCACAAGCAGCACTTCACATTCATCCTCCCACTCTCTAATGGCCACCATCACATCACCCCTGCTTTGTGAGCTCTCTTTTAAGATGGACAAAGCTTTTTATGAAAGACTTGCTTCCAGTGTAAACAAACTTTTATTTAAGCATTTCCATTAACTAAATGACCAAATCAGTTCTCCTTCTCTTGAAGTTAGTTGAGGTTAAATGGCTAAATATGCCACAATAGAAGTTGGAAACGTCCATCTCGCATCCCAGCAATATGCCCAGAGCTAAGCCAGTTGCTGGATTTAAGAGGCTGGCTTTAGGTTGTGACACTGCCATAATGACTGTGCCTCTGAACTGGGCCCTCCCTTCTCTCTCAATGTTTATTGTCATCCCAATTTTCCCAGTTAAACTTCTAGGACTTCTCCCAGAAAAAAAAAAAAAAAAAGATCAAAAATTACATCACTTACTGGGATGAAGAGTTTTCATTTTATATATCTCTCCTGCATCTTTCAAAAATAAATTATAGATCTGTTATCTCTATCTGAATTTCACACTGGTAGCATCTCAGAAATCCAGGTGAAACAGGATAGTAAATGCAAACTTAAGTCACGGCCCTTCAGTCTGAACCTTGCAGATCAGCTCTTCTCTCCTTGTAGAGTACCATCAGTGGGAAGAGCTGATATTCCAGGGTACACTAATGAATAATGCATCCCCTGAAAGTATCAGTGATAAACTCCATATCCCAGTAGCTATATGTCACAAAAAAAATAAAAAAACACATACTATTCTTAATGCAATGTGAATTTTTTCCATCTAGTTTTTGGATTTCTCTTTGCAAACTTTGCCACTTTTCAATACTCTGCTTGTAATGCCCAAGCTGAGAAATGTTTCCTGATTTCCAGTTCAAGGTCTTATTCTCTGCTTTCCTTCTGGCTTGCTCACTAGAGCTGCATTAAGTTTCCCTCTGTTCTCTCTTTCCCCTCTTTCTGTCTTCAGTGTTCTCTACTAACATTGCCCTGGCAGGATATCAGTGTAATTTTGAAGTATCACTATAATATTTGTTCTTCTGACTACATCGGTCTCTGATTGCCAGTCCCACTTTTTCTCTTGAACAGATACTATTAGTATAATTATTATTCATACATTATAGCACCTGAGAGACATGGACATTGTCTAGCTTCTCCATTTAGTTAATGCTTTAGAAAACTTACAATGTGGGTAGAAGACAAAAAGCAACACGTTGATATCAAGACAGAGGGGAAGAAGGGTGCAATGAGACTATGTGACTTGGCATGTTGAGCAGCAATATCAGTACTGTGATATTATCTCTTACTTTTGGGGTATTATGATAAAAGAGGGATTGAAGGGGAACCTCCAGAGCTGTCAAATAGTTCTGTAGCTGTTCCTTCAGGAGCTTTTTCATAGGATGTGGTGGGGCAAAGAGCATGAAGTTACTTGTCTGACAATCTTGCAGGTAGTATAAGGGGTTGGCTTGCCAGATGAATGGGTGGTAGGAATTGATTTCTTAATGAAGTCGTCACTCAGAAAATTGAACAAACTTTTCTGAGATGTGCAAAAATTTAGCGCATGTTGTCTTGCTGAGCTGGAACTTCTGTTTTCAGCCTGGTAGTACTGGCTGGCAAATACAGGTTCACTGCTGCCATTTTGACAAGGGCTCTGTACTTTACAAGGCAGACTCTGTTTACTATTTCTGCCTTAAACTAATACTTCCAGGCATGGTCTGTCACAGCTACAGTGATAATCATGGTTGTAGAGCAAGCTGTGCTTTGGCTGCTTCTCTCCAGGTTCCTTCTCAAGGCAGAGGCTAAGCTTCCTGCCAGTCGTTCGGACAGGACTAGGCAAACCTGTGCCTTTTAAACCAGACCTCAGCCCAGTTTACTAATGCACGCGACCTAGCTTCGCCTGGTACCGGAAAGCCTTTCCCCAGAGCAGTTGTGACAGCGCCTGATTATAGTGACCTAAAAGCAAGTCTGCACAAAAAACAGTGTTCATTCTGTCACCTGAAACGTTCAGCAAGTATAGGTCCCTTGTCCTGAAAACTGAGCTGTGGCTGCTGACTTGCTGCTATTTTAAGAATGCATCAAACCCCAGGCAGCAAGTGAGAGGAAGAAAATCAGAATGTTTTGAAAGGTAGTTATATTGCTTAACATTTTTATCAGGAAGATTTCAAAGTATTTTTTGTGAGTATTGCTATTATCCCCAGGTTATACACGGTTGGACTGAGATAAGTACAGATCAGCTACTTCCTCAAATCTATGTGAGACTTCAGTGATGAAATTGGGAATGGGACCCCCCACCTTGGCTTTCCATTACATGTTGTAACTATCGCATAGCCCCATCTCATGTACATTTCTGCATTCCTTGCCATTTAATTCAATGACAGCACGTGCATTTTCGGGGGAAAGAAAAGGCCTATTTTCTGGGCAAGCGATGTGTGCTGTTGATAGTCTAAAATGCATTTAGTGTGAAAATCTGATAGCTCTTGAAATTATCTTCCTGGACTTTTTGCTGAGCCTGCCAAGAACGCTGATAATTAACGGAAGTAATTTTTGTGACAGAAACAAAAAGGCTGACCATATGTTTCATTTATAGTCCTATACCATTTCTCTAAAAGAAAAATGGAACTTCAACCTGCATTAAGAAGTATCAAAACTGAAAACAAGGTTCATTACTTGTCATATTTACACTGAATAAAAGTAGAATTTAGCTTTTATGTTCAACTGCATTACTAGAAACATCTAGTACTATAAATATTAACAATTTTTCATAGGCCTAAGGGTAGTTGGCTGAGCTAGCTGCCTCAAATTGCCTTATTCTGGGGGAAAAAAACAACACATACAGCTGAGGATGATTCCTAACTGCTGCTGAGTTAAAAAAATTCTCATAGGCTTCACTGCTGTAGAAGAAAGCCGGTAAAATGCAGCAACATAACTGCAATAATTATGGACTACCTAGAATTGTTTAACATGTACGCATGTGAACACATTTATGAAAAATATTTTATTGTAGTCCTTCAAAAAGGCTTGCAGGCCAGATAGTGAAATGTCTTCAATTTTTCACATTTAATATTTTAATAATAATAACAGTGGTAATGGATATTTTGCTTCTGTGTGTTATGATAGTAAAGTTGTTTACAACTTTCATCTAAACAGCAGGTTTCTTTAGCGCTATGTGCATGTACCGCGTATTTATTTGGCAACTATATAAACAGGAGTATTAACAACTCTTTTCTAGGGTATGGGAATAACTCTTCCTAAGACAATAAATACTCAGTCACCCTTCAATACACTTTCTAACCCTTCTGCTGAGATGCCCAGTAAGTCTGTTAATTGGTCATGGTCACTCATGACAGGAGCAGCAAGTAGCCTGGGAAGCGGAGCGACACCTGTGACCTCCTTCTTCCAGCAGCTACAAACAACTGCCTATTTCAGAGGATAATTTCAGCTCGTTTCTGCTGACTTATGCTGGATTCAAATTACTATCCTAAAAGGAAAAGCCTGTGCAAGGGCCATGACAAACTTTAAATTCATTTATTTTTAGGACACTTTAGCAGAGGGTAAGCAGAGATGAGTAAAACTTTGAACCCAGGAGATCGCTGCTCTTCAAACAAACAGTGAATATCTGACCTATAATTGAAGATAGGTCATGGTATCTTATTTCTTGTGGGTTTTATAGTGCCCACAGGTAGTCAAAGAAGCAGAGGAGTTGTGATATTAACAAAATTCATATGCTCATGAGCCAGAGTTCTTTCATGTAAGAACTGAGTTACAGTTTGTCTGTGCTGCTAGATGAGAACCATTTCAGTACATATTATCCTGTTATTCTTCAGTTGTGTGATGTCTTTAATATTAACCATTGTCTTTATTTCTGTATCTGAGTAATTCCAGGAAAAGGGATATAATCTTGAATAGTTTAGAAATTTGCTCATATGTACTTGCAAATGCTGTAATCACCTTGCCAAACAGAATCAATAAGCAAATATCTGTTGCATGGAAAATGGTTTGGATAAATTAAACAGAGCGTCTATATGTGTTTATTACTGCAACAGTGTGAAACAGACCAGGTCTGAATATTCTTATTTTCAGAAGATTGATGAGATGTGGCTTACAACAAGCAAGAAAAAAACCTCCTTTCTGATTAAAGAGTACTGGGAAGGGCAGGTCAGCCATCAATTTTGATGCTCATTTTAGATACACTCGATGTGAATACAACACTAATACAAATCTGAAGGATTTAAATCTTGTTAATTTTAGAGTGGACCAAACCCACAGTTCTCACCAACCACACTGCTCAACCTGAGAGAGGTTATTCCCACTTTCAGAAACCTAGAAGCTTGCTCTCTGAAAACAGAAACCAATTTGTATCATCACAGTGGACACAGAGAGATGTCAGTGTGGGCTGTAACTTCCATCAAGCATCTCAGAGAAAAATCAGACAAACTTTTTAGTGACAAAGAGTCAGCATTAGTGCAAATGTCACTAGTTATAGTGAGGGGGAAAAAAGACACGCTGTATAGGTGAAATCTCAGTAGACTGATTCAGTTTTTTCCATGAAGCATTAGCAAGGTTTTAAATAGCTGTAACCTGCATATTAAAAATGCCCATGTGTATAATACATGAATAAGGGCACCTTGGCTGAATACATTATGGAACAGACTGTCTTTATCCCCTTCACAATCATACTTTTGCTTGCTTATGTGAATAGACAAGAATAGTGAGGAGCACGTATCAAAAGTTAAATTAGATGGTGAATCAATGAATTAAGACCCTATTTTTAAAAAATAAGCATCCCTCCACCAGTTCCTTCCTTCCCACTGCTTTCTCAAATCAGGCCATTTCTCTGCAGCTCTTTATTTAGACACTAAGCCTGGTAAATGGTCATGTTTTATCTACAGACTGACTAGGGCTTTTTTGAGATTCATTCACCTGCTGCTCCAGCAAAGAAGTAATCCTATCTTCATTTATATACCTAAGGGACAATTCGGATACAGGAAAGAACGTATGCTATGAAAAGGAGGCTGCTACATCTGCTGTGCTTGATATATGTGAAGGGTGGCAAAAATCTCTCTGCAGCAGTTTGTCTTTGTATTTAGGATGAGAGGATATAATAATGCACTTGCAGGGCAGGAGTGACTCACTGAATATTTCAACAAGATATGTAGATTTTATGCCATGCTATTCAATAAAAGATATATATTTATTTTGACAAGCCATGTATTCCTGGCCCATGAGCCCATTTCAGGAAACAGAGATACAGAATTTTTGGATCAAAGTAGTTGGACTTTTTCCCTTACGTATTGATTCCCTGTGGAACCATTATTTTGCAGCTTTCTGTAGAAAGGCTAGCAATTCAGCTTTTTAATGATGCACTCTCTCTAGTGATGGAATTAAAAAAGAGTGGCAAGTTTTCTGGTAGAGGTGGCTCTTGTCTATAACACTGGTTTTTAGCTCTTGAGGGGAACAATGTATAGCTCCAAGTGAGGAAGCGTATGAATTGCTGTTATCAGTGAGAGCTTGCTGAGAAAATTAAGTGCATGCCTACATTCCTATTTTATATTCCATGGAAATTAAAACCATTTTAGGCCCTGCATGCAGGCCTTTGCAGATATTTGAACTGTATTTTCTCCATCTGACTCATGTCTCTCTGAGTCATTTATAGCACTTTTATAAGCAGAGAGGTTTTTTAGGCTATTTGTGATGCTCTTTTGAGTATACTTAAGCCCTCCTTTTTAACAGAGGTTGGGCACGCAAGTCAAAAAGTTTCTTCTGGCAAATGCTTTACAATGATAGAAATTATAATGATATTTAGAAAATGGAAATCCTTTCCAATTGTAACCACAAACAATTTCTAAGTAGGAGCAGGATCTCACCTGTATTTACTACTTTTCATCATAAGTAAGGAAATCCAGTTTGCCCCTTCTTGTGTGACCTTGACAAATCATGTAATCTTGGCAACCTTAATATTTCATATGGCCCCAGAGTTGAACAAAAGTCCCAGGCTTCACGCAGTGGCAGGGCAGACTACCTCAGCCCTTTGCAGGCTGTGCTGCACTCGGTGCCGGTGCCATTGCCAGAGCAGTAGCTGGCGGGGAGGACAGAGCAACAGAGATCATTAGCAACCCTCTGAGACAACACTTCGGCAATCTGCATTGGACCTGGGAACAAACATCAGTACTGCAGGGAAAACACAAAAGATGCAAGATCACTAGAATTGCAGAGCTATTGTGTTTGCTTAGAGAAAAAATAAAATCAGCAAACAAAGGCATTAGCAAGTAAAGGACTCGGGGTTTATCATTACCTCCAGTGGAGGTTTCACTGTCCTTGTGTTGTGCGCCATCCTATTACACTAAGGGTATGAAATTAAATTTCCTTTCTCCAGGACTATTTGCAAGCTGTTCCTAAGTCCCACATCACACACTTCTTACTTGAAAATGACTGCCAAATTGTGAAGCTAAGAAAACAAAATGATCAATTCTGTTTAAAATGCTCAAATATTATTTAGCAAAAACATTTTTTTTTCTGGCTGCCTTTTCAAACCATTACTGAGATAGAAGCAGGGGAGGGTGTGAAAAAATCTGAAACCTCCAAGACACAGTCCTTTTGTGGGAAGGTTGGAATGGTCTTTTCAGGGCTTTCTCTTTATTTTGAAAAATTTTAGAAATATGGATTAGAACAGACCAAAGAAAGGGATGAGGCACCCTGAAAGGAAAGCATGAAACAATATTTGAATGATGTGTGACTTCATTCTTGCCTGAAGGCATGCTGAATTCATACAGAGAGTTCCCCCAGGATATCTCACAGTGTGGTGGTACACAGCCTGCTTCCCTGACAGGTCATTACTGAATATCATGCTGGGATCTGGTACATGGCACAACTGGTGGCTGCTTTACCTGCCATGGTCTCAGTGTAGCCCCCGTAAATATAAGTTGAGGACTCCATCTTTGTAATCCTAAATGTCCAAGCAGACTCACAAGACAGTGGGTGATTGATTTCCGTTACAGGAAAGAGCTGTCGGAAGAAGTTATTTTGCATTCAGAAGGCTTATGGACAGGCTCCTTGCAAAACTTAAGTGTATAACATGAGTGGCTATGTGCAGTTGGCTTATTGAAGTACTCCTTTCTGACTTTGGGCAAGGTAGCAGACTCTGAGTGACTGAAACAAATTCATCAAAAAGGGGGAGAGAGCAGAACGCCAAATACAGAAGAATAGGAGGGCTGAATGTAGAATACATAATAGAGATGCATTAGGATGGATGAAACTGTGAGGAAAAAATACTTCATTAGTGGGATATGATGAGGGAACACCTCACAGATAACAGAAAAAATGTCTTTCTGTGTTGCATGGTGTTTCTTGGACAAGAAAATCTATGGTTGGTATGAGAATTTTCCGTGGCCATTTTGAAACCTAGGCTGGCTCCTCTGGACTTGCAGGAGGTGTCAGTGGCACTGATGACCCTGAAGAGGGGAGAACTCCCCCCTCAAGCAATCTTCTTCTAGGGAGAAATTATCATCTGACCCTGGTCCACATTCTGCCTAGTCAAATACTAAAGCAGTGATAGAGTGAAAACCACGAGTACTTGGAGATTGGGCTGAGTTTGGTGATCCAAGTCCATTATCAGCGTTAGGCCTTTGGAAGTTTGCATTGCTTGTACAAACTGCTAGTGAATAAAAGCTTTTTAACAGTGGTGGATGCTTACACAGATTTTGAGAGAAAATCAGTCAGATTTCCTGTTTGAAAATGAAACAGTGCAGCTGTGAAGGTTTTAGGGATACATAGATATTGGGAAATATAATTTAACTTCTATCCGGTAAAATATTCAGCCTTCTGGAGGCAGGCAAAATGTTAAGGCTTTCAGACATGCTAGTTGTTTAGATCTGTTTGCATTTAGATTCAGAACCTGGAAAGTGAGTCTTGTGGCAGCATTAGTACCCTCCTAAAACTAAAATACCAGATAGTAATAATAACAGATATACTCTCAGGGCATGGCAATGCAACGAGAGAAAAACAAAACACTCAACTTCTGTGCTAGTTTAACAGAATTTTACTTTTGGCCAGTTAAAGTAATTCTTCAAATCTGTTGTGGTTTTCCTGTAACTTTTCTGACTAATTGGACATTGAAATCACTTACTTTTTGAAATAAGGTAAGAAAAAACATCTACTTAGCATTAGAGTTGGAAGTGTAACCTGTGATCTTACTGTTCTTATTTCAAATCTGAATGAACATTTCTTATTGTAGTGGAATAGAAAAATGTGTGAATCGATAAATGGTGCTTCAGTATTAGCTAGAAGAATTGAGGAAGTGCAGCTGGGGATAGAAAATAGCTAGAGGCAGCCTTGTAGTTGTTACTAATGTACCTTGTGAAATCTTCACCTCTGTACTTTTTCTTTCTTCCTTTCTTTCTCAGAAATAGCCTCAGTCAGTTTATTGATTTGTTTTTACCCCGGATTTTTAAATTCTAAAAGTAGTTGTGACTCCTGGTTTGACCAGATACCATCACTTTGACAGCACTTGTAGGCTTGAATCACAGCTACCTGCTATGTTTGGAAAAGTCCTTAGGTTATGAAGGCCCTGCTAGATCACTGGATGGGGATAGCAGAAACCAAGGCTATCTTACTGTACTTATTTGCAACACAAAAGTATACATTAGTGGCTTTATGTGAGCTTTAACAACAGTTTCTTGTTTGAGCACTAGTGTTTTAAGCCAACAACAAGATAATATGGCAAATAGAAGACAGAGGGTGTGGGAGGGCAATTATTTATCAATATGGATTAAGGAACAATGAAAGGGTCGATACACTCATTACATGATGGCATGGCTAATCAATGCATGCTCATTCTCTGTTTGATCTGCATTACTGAGTTAAATCCTGCTCCTTTGTGGGTACAGAGGGCTCCTTTGCATTGTAGCCAGCCTGGTTTTAGTACAGAAAGCCAGAAAATAGTGGCTTTGCTTGCTTTTATGGTAGTAATGACCAGTAACATGATGGAAGTAAATAGGTGAAGAACTAAGAATTCCAGAACAGATATAAATTTAATGTTATACACACAAAAAGTGACCAAGCAACTAAATGTGCAGTCATGTTGTGTCATGGCAGGAAATGAGGCTTCCCCGTCTCAGCTTCCCCATCTGTAAAGGGCGTTGGTCCACAAGGTTTCTTGGCATCTAAACATTTTTAAAACCACTTTATAGATGATGCAAGTTTTCTTTCAGTACACTATTCCTAATTAAAAATGGTTCCTAGTTAGGACACTTTCCTTCATGCTCATTTACTTTTGTAATATCCCATCGTTTCTAATTTCTATGTTCCATTATTGTCTTAGCCTACTCTCTTAAGTTCCTCTACCAACACGGTAGTAGTTACCATACCATCCATGGTCAATGTTCAGCTATGTTATATAATTCTCATAGATGTTCCTCATCAGTCAAATTGTTCTAGTGCTTAAACATTAGCATTGCTTTTTGGTTTTTTTTTCCCCCTAAGCTCAATATCTCACCATCTATTATTGCCCTTTGTTTGTAGCTTGTCAGCAAATTTTAAATCCATGAGATAGTGCTCATTTCCAACACAACTGAGATTAATTTTTCAAGTATGATTTCAGAGGTATTGCATCTGATGTCTACTGTTGCTGGATACAAGATCCAAAATTGCTCTGTGTTACAAATTTGTGACCCCCACTGTAGTCTCCCTGTGTTCCAGCACGTATGTCTACGGTCGTAATTTCACTCATTGCTGTTTATTGCTCATGTTTCTGCTGTCAGCTGCTTACTTTTGCTTAAAAACCCCACAAACCTCACTTCCATTATTTTCCTAGGGATTGTAATGTGATTTACCAGATGATAATTTCCACAATTACTCTTTATTCATCTTCTAAAGTTCAGTGCCATCCAGCCATCTGGTATCTCATTAGTTCTGCAAAAGCCCTAGCCTACAAAGAAAAAAAATTACTCATGTGGCTAATTTTAAGTATGTGAATCCTAATGATGCAAATGAGACTGCTCATATTTTTGGAGCCAGGCATACAGATAACTCTTGCAGGACCAGGACATAAAATACTTTCAAAAGATTTCTTTGGTTGGTCACATAAAGTAATTAGCATGAACACTGCAATGTACTTCATGCAGAAGTGCTAATAGGCCTGTATTAAGATTTTCCATGCATTTCCTTACTAGCTTTTTCTCAATCGCCTAGGCATCAGATTTTTGACAATATGAAAAGCAGTGTAAATCAGTGTTAACCTGAAGCATGTTGATGGATGTATGCTTTCAGGAGTTTTGTAATCGGATGCAAAGTCTTCATCATTTCTTAATTAGCCATTTTGCTTTCTCTCTGCCTCATGGTGCTAGAGGCCCACATACCTGCACAGTCAGTTTAGAATCAGTGTGATCAATTTTTTGGTCTTCTTCCTGAAATAGCAGATTTTCTCTCTGAAACTACTTGTCCTCACTGATATATGTATAAAATCCCATCTTCTTTGTCTTACATTCTGCAACCAGAATTCACTTTTTCTGTCTAGAAAGGTGTTCCTGCAAAAGAGCAGTTCTTTTCTGTGCCCTCTTTTCTGACTATATCCGAGAAACACCTTTCAGTTTGTTAATGCACTGCTCAGTAAAAACATCTACCCTATACCAATTCTAGAGTACCATTATTAAGGTGTGAACCATTTTGTGAAAGGCAGCTTGTTATAGCTATATATCATAAATATCCTTCAAACACCCACTCTTTGAACTTGTGACTCATCAGTGTGGCATCTCAAATTCCCTTCTGCTAATTACAAAATACCGATCTTGCTCATTACCACCATAACAATAATGCCTAGTTAGGAAGAGAATACTGCTTCTCCTGGCAAACTGCAAGGTCTCCTGTTCCATTGCTTTCTGCCACTTAGCTTATTAAATCAGTTTGCACATAGACAGTTTTCTGCATGCCTCTGCAAGATCCTGAATGTTCTTTTGTAGGGTCCTGAATTCAGACTGGGTGTTGTGGAATATGCAGGATGAATGTCATTTGCTACCATTAACTTATGGAGCCTGTCCCAGCTCAGAAATGCATTTAGCCATGCATTTTGTTAAGCGATATGGGAGATTATGTACTGTTATCTCTTTAAGTATGGATCAGTGAAACAAAGAGACATCAGGTATGTTTTCTCAGGACCTGTAGTAAGTCTGCAAGCAGTTAAATGTCTTAACTGCATCACTGTTTCTCCTGAAAAGGTAAGGCCTTTAAGCCAGTCATTAACTGCTAGAAAATATTAGAAAAGGCAGAGGCAAATTCACCTACCTATTTCTAACTGATTTGAGACAGCAGAGAGTAATTCAGGTTTACTTTAGCTGCTTTTATATTATTTGTTACATGCATTTTGATCTAAGAACTGACACTTCACCAGCCTGGGAGAGAGGAACATCCCAAAGACAACTCACCAGGAGAAACAGAGACTAGCCAAACTCCGGAGTTGGCCTATGTACAAATGTAAAAAAAATCAACAAATATTGCCTCCCTTAAAACAAAACCAAACCACAACGTATCCCCAATGGGCTCTTTCAAATGAAGATATATAAATTCCCATATTTTTCTTATTTAATCGCAGTCCAGATGAGAAATTATTAATGATAAGTGTAATACCAATATTAGATCCACTTTGCAGAGTTGGAAGTTTCCATAGCTGACTGGCTGTGAAATAAATGCTAGAATGAATGACTTCCATAAGTCAGGAAAGAATTTTCATGTAAACAACCTGACAAAAGAAGAAAACCACTTTTAGACAACCTCTACATTAAAAGCATTGTGAATTCATTTCAGGCTTAGCATAACAGTCCTGAAGGACCAGCATGCTCTCTGGGAGAAGAAAACATAACGTCTCCAGAAAGAAGAGACTTCAGTGGAGACAAGTCAGTTCAGGATCATTAAATTCAAAATCTCCGTGTAATTTCCTTTTATTTAAACCATTATTAAGAAATATCCTTCAGCTTATTACATGTGAAGCATAAGCTTCCTTTGCTATTAACTTTCACACTTGGGGGATTATATTAATTTAGGTGATAGTACCTGTTAGTGAGCACTTGACTGCCCTCAGTGCAGAAGGATTTACCCTTGTTATTGATTTGTTGGCAAATATATTGGGTGGAAATCCCCTGGTACTGCTAGTAGCTGCAGATTCCAAATTTTATTGGATTTGTGAGCAATTTTCCTCTGTGTTTAAACTTGTGATCACTTTATAAAAAGAAGAGCCCAAGAGTAAGGTGAAAAACAAATGCGTGTTTTTATTGTGCTGAAAAGGAAAGCTGCCTTGTTTTGCTTTGTTGCTGGTTGTTGATTGCATTAGTCTGGCTTTTGTCATGCTGACTCTTGAGACTGCAGCAGCAAACTGAAAATACATTGCTACAGGAGCCAGCTAGAAAGAAGCCATTACCTCTAATGGGCAAAGGGTCATCAGGGCAAATTTTGTTTCATGCAGAGGACAAAAATCAAACCTATCCACCCTTTAGTTGCCACAGTTAAGTGTATGGGCCAATGCAACTTCTTTTATAGTGCTATTTTCCTCCTAAATAATTTTCCTCAGTTCTTTAGGCAGGAATTAATGAAAGCCAGGAATGAGGCAGATTAAACTCTTGCCATCCCAGCCCCTGAGGCCAGGGTCATGGGCATCCAGGCAGCTCCTCTCCACTTACACCATGGCAGGCAGGCCCTGGGGCCAATGTGGCGTGCAGAGGGCTGCCCCTTGCCTGCAGACGGGGAGCAGGTCCAGGCATCCCTGGGAGCATGTGGTGATGACAGTGAGTATGTGGCTTCCCTCTTCCCATGCTGTGCCTTGGTCTATGTTCCAACAATCAATATATTCTTAGTCCTTGTTATCAGGTCCCCAGGAGAGGTAAACTGATACATCTTTATCTATTCTTTGCCAAGGCGCGCTCCCTCTGTCCTTGCACACTGAAATTTCTGGTAGAATACCATAGAATTGTCACAACTAATAAATGCTGAATTGGACCTCTAGGACACAAAATGTCTCTTTTTTAAGACTGATTAATAAAATTTGATCAGATTTAACAACACCAGCAAAAAAGGGAGTTTAATCAAACCCATATTGGGAAATGTCTAAGAAATAAAGTGTTTCATTATGTTCTCCTACTATATCCTACAAGTTTCATCCAATTAAGGTTAGCACTCAAGTTATTTTTAAGATATGGCATGAGTAAGATAACCTAAGATATCATATGATTGCTCCAGCTGAGACATAATAGTTGAAAGTCATTTTTTCCAATAAAAATAACAGTGAAGAGCGCTATTAATTCATGGTAATGATGGTATTGGGAGGAGTATATGACTTCCACTGCCGAATAATCAACAAAAGTAAATTAGCTTTAAGCAACAGAATGTGTGTGTATGTCTGTGAGTGTAAATGACCTTGAGAATGAAGAATTGAGAAAAGCATATTAAATACAGTTTTAAGCATCAGAAGAATGTTTTTTTAAATGATGTATTTTGGAATGTAGCCCATGTGAATTCAAGACTCTTCAAGGCAAAATTGTCACTCTCTTCTTACATATTTTAACTAAAATGCACGGCTATGTACTTGTTTGTTTGAAGATGGTCCTTTTCCTATGAAAATGTAGATAGAGATACATAAAGCAGAATCACAAACTAATTGAAATCTTGTGTTTTATCTTGACTTGAAAGGAACCAGTACTTGTCCAACAGTTTGTGTGCTGCAAATGTTCTGTGCCTGAATATATATAAACAAAGATTTTTGTACATAACCTCAGAGTGGTCATTGTGAAATGATTATGTTGGATTTGTGTACAACTGTTATTGACAACTATTTTAAAGCAGAATTTAGGATAGCTTAGTAGCAGAGATATGCACATTAAGGCACGTGTGAATTCCATAATACTTCTACAGCCTAAAAGTTCAACATGAATTATGATAAATGTATGAGCCATAATTAGAAGCAAATTAGGGACATATTAGTATGGCCATTCTAACCATTATTTATTTTAAGAATCTGAAATCTTACAGGCATGATAGCATAAAAGATACTGATGTACTACAACCTCTCAGTATTTCAGGCAATATTGAAAATGAAAGCATTACTACAACAAGCTACTGTGCTATAAGTTTTGAAAGAGTTAATGCACCCATGTGTTGTTTTGGCATCAGTTTCCTCCCATAAGAAACACCACAAGTGTGTTACAAGGCTTCTCAGAAAAAATTGGCTGACTGTGCTGCACTGTCCTTCCACCTGCTCATCTGATGTTCCATCTTCTCCAAGGAGTTGGCTGTTGCAGGGAAGGACTTAGAGGGAATGAACCAAACACAATAAGATGTTATTAAAAGTTCGGTTTGGTTCATGGAAACTTTCTAAAGGAAACCTGTCTTACTTTTTCATTTCAGGCATGCTACACATAAATTTTGGACATTAACTGAGAATAGAAGAAGAGAGAGAAAAAGTACAGGGAGGAGAAAAGCTGAGTAGAAAGATGAAGCTAGGCAGAATATGAAAGCCATGCACTTTCGCTGCATGAGGCAATGTATACATAGTGTGTGCAGGTATAGTCTCTGCATGCATGTCTAGGTACATGCATTTTACACTTTCTAACTATACCTGGGTGAAGAATCAACATTCAGTAATCAGTTGTAAGATTCAAACTTCTTTTGGTGATAAATCATCTGAAATAAATATTGTAATGTTCACATGTATCTGCTATATGGTGTTTTTGACTGAAAAATATGTAAATAGTTTTGAATAAGTATGATATTTTGGGGCCCCTCACTACAAGAAGGATGCTGAGGTGCTTGAGCATGTCCAAAGAAGGGCAACGAAGCTGGTGAGGGGTCTGGAGCACAAGTCTTATGAGGAGCGGCTGAGGGAACTGGGGTTGTTTAGTCTGGAGAAGAGGAGGCTGAGGGGAGACCTTATCGCTCTCTACAACTACCTGAAAGGGGGTTGTGGCGACGTGGGTGTTGGTCTCTTCTCCCAAGTAACTAGTGATAGGACAAGAGGTAATAGCCTCAAGTTGCGCCAGGGGAGGTTTAGATTGGATATTAGGAAAAATTTCTTCACCGAGAGGGTGGTCAAGCATTGGAACAGGCTGTCCAGGGAGGTGGTGGAGTCACCATCTCTGGAAGTGTTCAGAAAAACGTGTGGATGTGGCGCTTCAGGACATGGTTTAGGGGACATGGTAGCACTGGATTAATGGTTGGACTTGATGATCTTGAAGGTCCTTTCCAACCTTAGTGATTCTGTGATATATGTGATAAATTCTTTGTGACTGTGCTGGATGACATTGGCTAAATAGACAAATGTGTCTTTCACTGAAAAGGAAAGCTGACTTGTTTTGCTTTGTTCCTGGTTGTATAGATGTATGTCTTAGATTTTTGTTCTCTGGAAATACCTAAAACTAAAAATTGCTATTAATTTAAAATTTACACTTTCTGTTATGGCTCTCAGCAATAAATCTTTTTAAGGGTATTTATAGAAGACAGAAAAGTTTGGACATGGAGAAAGGTATTAGAAAAAATCAAGACCTTCTTTGGAAGTGTTTTGTGATGTTTTCTCAAGTTGACACAGAACATGACATTAGTAGGTGTTCTCCTAGCTGAAACTTGGATATTTTACATGCATTCCTACTAAAGACATGGCAAATAAAGAGAGGATATTAAAGTAGCCATCTAAGAGGGCTGTGGAAAACATCAAGAAACCAAGAGCACCATCCAGGAAAGCCCACTCAGTAGCTGATTGCCACCTGAGACGATGATGAAGTCATTCAGGTCAAAAGGTATTCCTTTATTTCATTTTCATATATCTGCAAGCTATGTAAATGACAAATTTACAGTAGCAGAAAGTGATAAAACAGATTTTTGTCTTTGCAAGTTGGGATTTGCTCAGGGAAAGTTTTCAGCCATATGACAACTGTAATTATTTCAAACTCTTGCAGGTAGTTTGCTGGTGCAATGGGCATTTCAAACTGAATGAATACCCCATTACGCTAGATTCCTAACATAGCTGTGGATTTTTATTCCTGTTCTGAAAGAGTTTAGATCTGATGCTGAGTAATCTGCATGTCATAAGTGTGTAGTTTTCAAAGCTTTCTGTGTACAGAAGACATATTTGGAAGAAAATGGACTTTGATTTAGCCATACCTGAAAGCATACCATAGATTCATGAAGAATATATGTATAAAAGTATTAGTCCTGCCAGAAATTTTCCAGCCCTTCAAAACAGAGTACAAAACCTCACAGAATTCTGGAAGCTTGTGGATACATGGAGGGCAAAATGTAAGAATAACTTCTATGCTTTGTTTAAAGTATGTTTATTTCAAACCTGGCATATAGATTTTTTTAAAAGATAGATTTTAGATATATGGATTTACATACAAAGCTAGAAATGTATATATATGTACAAATAGAGATTTAGATATAAAGATATATTTTTAGATATATAGGCTAGATATTTAGATTTTTTTAAAGATCAGATCAATGATATAAGGAATATTAATTGAGATTTGTTGGAAAATTAAACACTTTATGTGTTTCAGAACAAAAAACACAAAGGAAAGTTCCTGATTTACTTCAGATTTTTTTGAAAAATACTTGTGTTAAAAATACATGACTAAATAAAGTAATATGTTAATAACAACAGAGAGAGATACCTTTTATTAAAATCTTTGGAACGTTTTAACAATTATTTTGTGGCTTTAATTACATTTTGGATCAAAACATCTTTGAAAGCATAAATTGCCCTGCAGAATAGATATTCTTGTTCAACTGTAACTTTCTGCTTGTGAACATAAACATGTTTTCAAACTGATTTCACAATGGAAATAATAAACCAGCAGAGGTCTATTTAAAAACTGGATGTTAAAAACTAGTCTCCTAGTAACCAGGATGGGATATTCAGTGTGAAAATTATTTGTGGGTATCTAAGATACCTAATATCTAAGAGACCTAAGTGGTACTCCTGATTTTTTGAGAGATTCCTAAGATACACTGTCCTAACTTTGAGATAGTTTAGAAAATTGAACCATCTAAATTTGTGTTTGCATTTTCAATGTGCTAAGCAACTCAGTATCATTACTAACTTTGTTGTTGCACACAAAATTTACTTTTTTGGCTCTCCCTTATATAGCCAGATGAATGAATCTCTTTTAAGTTAACAAGCTGCGTTTAATGTAGCTGCAATATTTGGTGTTTTGAGCAAATATTCTGCACAGATTTTTTTTCATAACTACCCTTCTATCAGACCTAGACTGCCCCCAAATCCATAATGAAACTATTTTGTAAGTTCTAAACTTCTAATTTGCTTTGCTTGGCATAGTTAATACATACCCTACAGCGGACAATATCCACAAGTGTATTCAACACCAAGTGACCTTAGCTTGTGAATTCCTCATTCATTTCAAACTGCTACAGTACATGAGAGTTCAAATGTATCTGATGATGCAAGCAGGATTTTCATGTGCTTTCCACACAGCAGAAATAATAGATGAATGAAAATCTCTGCCATGCAAATTCTTTTCTGGAATGGCAAATGATTTTGTGACCTAGTTAATAAGTAGAGGTGATCACCATGGTATTGGTGATAAATGTTGTTCTGAAGCTATGATAATTAAGAAGCTGATGCTTTGAGCATACAGTCAAAATTTCAGGGACTGTTTAGAATTGGTGTATCTTGCCATTATTTTTTAATTCCTTGACAATACCACATGTTGTCATCTTAAAAAAAAAAAAAGTCTTCAGAGTGCTTACTTATGTTTGTCAGGAGGTCTGCTTAATTAATTTTAATTAACTCTATCTGTAAAAAGTAAGAGCCAAAAAGGCCAGAGAGCTCTGTGGGCAATCATCTAAAGGGACAGTAAATATTAGGGCAAAAACTATCAATGTCTCAAGATACATTTGCCTTTGACTTTGTGATCTCCATCTTCAGTTTAAAATTAATGTCATTTTACTAGGAGAGTGATTTAAGCATGAGAACAGCTTTACGTACTTTTGTATGTTGATCTGATTATAGTCAGATGTCCCAGAAAAGACAGACACTTGGAAAAATACATTTACACAGTAAGTTATTTGTGAAAAATTGGAAGAAGAAGTTCCTTTACTTTTCCTAGGAATGAGCAGATAATTCATGTTCAACAATTTCTTTGATTCATGCAGCCTACTTGTGCTCAAGAAATATTCCTAAGGAGACAGGGATTTTTGTCAGGTTTATTCAATATCCGAATGTATTCTCCAAATGTTTTTTAAAATTGTTTCCTCTTCAGTGTGATCTCCAGTTCATGTTGTTTTGTTTAGCTGTGAGCTGCCAAACAGTGCTTTGGGTTTTTTTCCCAGCCACTCACTCGTTAGATGATCATCCACAGATTTCAGATTAGAGCACTGAAATGGACTTTAGGCAAAAGTACCAGGAAGGGGCATCAGCCAGCTGTCAGTTAGAAACAAGGGAAGAAAGACTGCAAACTTCAGATAAAGAAAATTCATTCACAAACACTTGTGAACAATTATATCATTAACCACCTTCTTCTAATCTGACCCAATTATACCATACATTAGCATAAGGCTTAAGCTGTTTGCAGACTATGTTCAGCACTTAATGTTGTGTGTGTTTTGAAAAACAAATGCTCAGCTTTCAGTTCTGTAAACAAATGAGGGGTATCCAGAAATATTTTATGTCCTGTCCTTATAAAGAAAGAGTAGGTAAGAAAAGATGACTATATCAGTACAGGAGCAGCACTTTGTGCAGTGGGAGTCTGTAGGCAGTGTGGTGTTGAACTGCACAACAGATATCTAGGACACGTCACACTAAAGTGAGAAGAATGGATTTTTGATAAACATATGATTTTTGATAAACATATATTGTCTGCAAAAACCTAGGGAACATTTTTTCTGATGCTCTTTATAATCTTCCAGTTAAAGAAAAGAGTCTGGTTCAGGACAACATAGAAATAACTGCTAATGGTCAATTGAGGTGAATGAGAAGGAAAGGCATGCATATGTGTCATCATCTCAGTCCCACCAGGGGGTCACATTAACACTGCATTTAGCAAGTTGAAGGTAGAAGTTCTTAAGTCTGTCTAAGGCTATGCCCTGACGGGAAATTTTGGGCATTTAGATCTTGTGGTCTTCTTTCTTCCATACTTTTCTGCAACATAGCTTTTTGCATATTCCCAGATGTTGCAACACTTGCAATAATGGGAAATGTTCAGTCTTTCCATAGCATATGCATGAGGGTTAGTCAGAGTATTATACTATTTATCACCAGACTATTCTTCCCAGAGAGACCTGTGTGCTGCCTTTCAGAAAAAAAAGAAGAAATAAAACCCTACAGCAAATTGGTTATCATGGGGCCATGTTAATTGCTGACTGAGTAGGGGATGGAATTTGTTCTGTTTGTCTGTCTACTGGGGGTTGGCAACAGGGAGGACGGAGAGTGTGTTTATTTTTCAGTTTTGCTGTTTGCTTTTCTGTTAAAGATAAGATGAGCTGGGTTCAAGTGCCTGTGACTTGAACTGTTAAAACTACCTTGGCCAGAGCAGAATAATGTTCCAGACTTTGGCACAAACCTTAGAAAATACTTCCAGGTTTTACAAATGGCACTTTTGCCCAAGTTTGAGGCAATGTTATATACCTTGTAATGGTCCTCACCTCAGAACTGCATTTCACAAATACTGAATTGTTTATTTACTCACTGTCACTCAAGTATAATAGGAAGCTTTTAATAAACTGATCTAGTGATCTTTTTAACAATCCTATAGGATAGAATAGAACAGAATAGACTATTTCAGTTGGAAGGGACCTACAAAGATCAGCTAGTCCAACTGCCTGTTAAAGCGTGCTATTAAGGGCATTGTCCAAATGTCTTTTAAACACTGACAGGCATGGGGCATCAACCACCTCTCTAGGAAGCCTGTTCCAGTGTTTGACCACCCTCTTGGTAAAGAAATACCCAGTCTAAACCTAAGTGATATTTCTATTCAGATATTAAGGCCTTAAAGCTTCATCACTGGCTGGAATTTTTTTTAAATATACTGTCAACCTGAGAGGTAGCAGAAGTGGCAATGTACTTGGGGTCCATTATTCCTCTGGTTTGTTTTTTATGCCACCTTGTGAAATAAAATACTTGAAGAAATTTCATACAGGCTAAAAAGCTGAGGTTCTAAGATTCTTGAAAGGTTGGCTGAAAAAATTCTTTATGAGGTTTTATTTATATTTTATCCAATATTTTATGTATTTTCTTACTTTATGCATAGTGACAATGAGGAATTGTAGTGTGTTTCAGCTGCGTACCAGGAAGACCCCTGGCTGAAGCAGTGACTCAGAGACTTTCAGTGGACTACTGGTAGGATGGAAATGTGTGTCAAAGTGTAAGTCAATCAGACATTAGAGCCCTGAAGACCTACACAGCTGAAAAGAAAGTAATGTTTTCCCTAAATTCAAGCCGTGTAGTTTTAACAATGGTTTGCAATTTGCTGGATAAATCTAGATGTGAAAACCTAGATTTGGGGGATCAGTTTTGGTACCCAAACTGATACTTGGGTATTCTAAATAGGTTTGCCTAAATCCTGTTTGGCCTGTGAATTGGCTCAAAATTTTTCCCTCTCCTACCATCATACATAGTATATTGCTTCCTGGAAAAATAGTATTGGCTAATATTTTTGTACTTTAATCCACAAATTGTACATGCGAATCTGTAAGAACTAAGGTGCAAGAACAATTCTAAATGGTAAAGCAAAAGCTTGGTTTTCAAATTGTCTTTTTTACCTATGAAACAGCACATAAAGTCAAAAGGTCATTCACAGAAAGTTTTTACTAAAAAGCTGCAGAACCTTTAAAACAAATGGCCCTTGATTACATGCTTATGTAACATGGTGGGGGTTAATATAAACTGACTTCAGTGATTTGCACTTTGGCCTTACCTACTGAAACGAAAGTATACTACAGAAGAAACTAAAAGAAGCAGGCATTAGTAATGGATGCTCTTATTATTCTAAAGCAGTTTCAATATCGTTCTTAGTTGGGCAAGTACTTATACGGAACTGAAAGAGCTTTTATACAGAGGTATGATATATCATTTGTTTTGCATGCTCATTTGGAGTTCTGAGAGGAACTTTTCAGGACCTGAGCTGAGAAAGTCTTCCTAAGCAAACAAAAATATAATAGAGCTCTAACATATGCTTTTAACCATCTGTGCTTTGCTGGCTTATAAAATTTCTATGAGAGTTTGTTTTGAGGATGTAAACAGCATTTTCTTATGCTTTCTATGAATGAAAATTCAGAAAAATGTAGGGACGTTACACTGCCATTCCATAAATGACATATTGTCAGTAAACAGTATTCTGTAGGAAAGCAAGCTATACTGGCAATCCATATCCTCTCCATTACTTGTAAACCAATAGGCTGGGGGGAAAAAAAAAAAAAACCTTCTCTCTAATTTATACGGATTGCCTTTTTCCTCACTTTTCTTCTGTTAAAGCAAATATTATCAATAAACATTTTGTAAGTCTGATGTTCATGTTTAACAAAAGCTAGAAAGAGCTTAGAGAGCTCATCTGATATAGAAGATGAACAAATTAATATTGTGATGAATGTGAATTTGTAGAACCAAAACTTTTTTCTGAAAGGAGATAACATGTTTCTTTTACAGAAAGAAGAGTAAGAGGGCTCTAATATTAAATTTCTTTGATGCTTTAAACATGCTAAACATATTTAAAGTTATTTCCCTTAATGTAAATATGAAGTGATTAAATTTTGGCTTTATTAAACTGGGTGGTAAAACCACCATAGCAGATTTCTCTATTTACATAAAGTTTCTAGCTCAATCATTAAGATTGAGCTTAAAAGTGCCCATACTCTTGAGAACCTTTCTGCTAAATGTAAGCTTCTATTCTTCTGATTTAGAAATTCAGCTGAATGCTTACAAACACAGAAGTAGCCCCTAGAGAGCTCTGTCTGAAGTGTTCTCTGGACTATGCATTTTGCAAATGTGCATTAAACTTTTGAAGCTGGTATATCTTTATAGGGCTGTTCAGTATAAGTACTGGCTGTTCAAAGAGCTGGGAAATCTGCTCACTTACTCATATGTCTTTTACTCTTCTGGTCAGTATTTCAATAACATGTTGAAAAATTAAATTCACAGTGCCATATTTTTATAAAATTAGAATGTCTGCTTACTAGATCATTTACCATGCAAAGATGTTGAAATTGTGAGACAATTGTCTACTGATTTTTAACAGGTATGATGAAAATCAGACAATTTCTGCCTTTATCAAGTGTGCTGTTAGAGCTTTTACTGTACACCTTTTTGCCTATTTTTAACTCTCCTCTGTGGGTTTTGAAAATTCATTTCTCCTATTGTTGCTTTCCTAGTTTTCTGGAAAGGAAGGCAAGAAAACCAGAGAAAGGTATACCAACATAAGGGCAAATGAGAGGCAAAATTGTAGTGAAGTCCCTACAGCATCTTAATTTACACCCAGAATGGATTTAGTTCAGGTAATGTGGGAGAAGCAGGGAGGGTGAGTGAGAGGAATAAAAACTGAGAACTGTTCTCATGTATATGTTTTTTTTTTGAAAGACTGGAGTTGGATGTGCTACCCGGAGGTTGCTGAAAAATTGACCATGTCTTCCTGCTCATTATCAATTACTCTTTCTAGTTCTAGCAATTTTATATCATTCTGATTTGATAATGTGTGGGGGAAAAAACAAAACACTACTGTTAAAAATTTTAAAAATACTCTTGAGTAGAAGGACATAGGCTGGGGAGATATGCCAAATATTGCAATGTCAACAAATTTAAATAGAGAGTGATTTTAACAGGTTATTGGAAGAGGATTGTTGAATTTGGAGCGGAATGGTGACCCCACACTTAGGTTGAATGCAGACAGAACAGCACATTTGACTGGAGCCTTGTATACAGAATTGCCTTTCTTTTGCTAGGAAAACTTTCAAAATTCAATCATCTTTGAAAAGCAGAAAATAGAATTGAGTACCAGGGGAAAGAGTGTGAAGCCTTGCAGAGCTTTTGCAGTCTCATAGAAAAGGTGAAAAAAGTGTCTACAAGAGAGATCTAGAGATGTGGATGAGATTCACCCAGGTTTTGCTAAAATGATTGGGGTAAACAAATCTACAGAAACCTGTTCAGAAGCCATCTTTTAGCAGATAATGTTTCAGTTGTAAACCACTTACTAGGGACAGTTCAGGTTCTTGTTGCTGATTGTTGTCTTCAAAAGCTTTCAATGTCTTAACAGTATTGGTTTTGGACTGTTAGATCTTGTCTATATAGGAAGTTACTGCAAGGTAAACATAAAGATACGATAATGTAGTACAGGGGACTTTTCTGCTTTAATTTCATTTATAGTCTCCCTGTGGGCAAAACGCACAAGGTAACCAATTCCACTTTCAATACTAGCCCACAAGGAGTAGCTGTTGCATGTTGAATGCACATAACAGCCTTCTTCCATACCCTAACACCCACATCTGTGTTACTTTGTGTAACTTAGACCGGTCTTATGGCACTAGTATTATTCTAATTTTCTATTGGTACTATGAAACAGCAAACAGTGATGTAACTCAGCCCCCTCTACCAATGCCACTACAACAGAAACTTCAATTTAGATTTTGGATGGCTTCATTCTTATTTTCTCCAGGCTACATTATCCATTCTTTACATTTGCTCATCCTGTTCACTGTAGGGTAGTCAGAGCAGATTTTGGGATATGTCATGGTTCCCAGAAGTACTCTTTGCAAAGGACAGTTCTTCCCAAAATGAAACTACATTAGGCAATGGGTTGTTGATGTGTTAGAAACCATGGAAGCGCCTGACAATGGTGATGTAGGAATTATGGCTTCTCCCCCCAGAAAGTTGGCAGGATCGGTAGCCCAACCAAAGTGCATCTCCACCAATGCACGCAAGCATGGGCAACAAACAAAAGGAGCTGGAAGCCATTGTGCAGCAGGAAAACTATGATATAGTTGCCGTCATGGAAACATAGTGGGGTGATTTACAGAACTGGAGTGCTGTGATGGGTGGCTATAAACTCTTCAGAAGGGATAGACAAGGAAGAGGAGGAGGTGGGGTAGCCCTGTATGTTAAGGAGTGTTTTGATAGGAACCTGAACATGCACAGGTCAATGGGCTTGATGATCTTAAAGGTCTTTTCTGACCTAAATGATTCTGAAATCACTCCCAGATATATGCCTTGCTGGAAACCTTCTTTGGATATTGATTTTTTAAATATGCCAAAACTTAAAGCTTTTATCTCCTCGAGTATCTTTGAGTTCCATGTCACCTGAAGAGTATGCACGTTAAGGAACACACACAAATACAAGTACACTCCCATCCATTTTCAGCCAGTGTGTTGAGACCTTCAGAGGATGAAAGACACTCAAAAGCAAAGACAATCTGACCCTTCTTCCGGTCTCACTCTACTCTGCCTTGTTTTTTTCTTAAAGGTCAAGTGTCTTCTGCCACCTCTCAAAACAAACACAAAAATAGAACCCATGCTTCTTGCTTCTGTGGCAGCACGCTGTTGCTCTTTAATAGCAAATAAAAACTGTATCAAAAAAGTTTGTTGCTGTAATAGGGATTCTTTAACCTGAAAACATTGTGAAGGAATGATCTGGATTATATTTAAGACAGGATAAAGAAACGTAAAGGCTAGAAACTTTGTGCTTAGAGGCATAAATCAGTTACTGTTTTACTTAACTAAGGCATTCCTCACATCTGAAGAAGTTATCCTATAATTTTCCCTTACGTCCTTCTCTTGCACTTTCTATAGAAGGTGGACACTTTTAAAGACAGATTATTGGACAAGATATGTGGTGCTTCTGCTCTGGCGCAGCAGATCCAGTGCTCAAATTCAAGGTGACTTACAGCACAGCTGTTGTCCTTCAGTCCTGTAGCCTGTTCCCTCTGCCATCCTCTGGTAAGGTATGGCAGCATGACAAGTCATCTAGAGGTATTTAATATGAAATGAAACATGTTGCTTTCTGTTGCTTCTGTTTCTTAATTTTTTATTTTAATGGCATGTCATCTTAAAACATATACTTGAAAATACTTTTGAACTAGGGTGCATATTAGTCTACAGGTCACTTTATTATTTATTTATGCTTTCTTCCCAAACTGTCATGCTACCAAAATTCCAGAAAAGAGATTCTGATTTTTAGGAGAGCTAGGTAATGTCACAGTGCAGAGTGAATAAAATAATCAATAATTTCCAATATGATTATGTTTTTTGTTGTGTTTCCTACTGGTTTTTTTTAAGACATATATATAGAGTCTGGCCCACAGTGTGTTTCCATATTTGCACAGGAAAATACTAAAAGTTCTGCTAAATCCTTTCCTGTTCTGACCTTCCAGATCTCACTGCTTCAGTGACCCTTTTTACATCCTTACCTGTAGCATATATGGCCTATTATGATAAATCATGGAAGGTTGTTTTTAAGTACCAAGGATATGCAGTTTTCCATACACTTGATACTAAGGGCTTGATGTTCTCAGCCTGCTGCATACATATCCTTCATCCCTATTTCACTGCATACAAGTTGAGAAGTTGAGTTGGAAGGTAGCTAAGACAGCTCTTTGCCTAATCAACCTGTAAAGGCAGAATTCCCCCTAGGACATGCAAACTTGTAACTAGGTGTGGATGTCTAACCTAAATGCTAGACATATAGGAGAAAATTAAATTTCTAATACTTGTGTGGAGAACTGTTACTTCTTTCTCAGGAAAACCTGAATTATGACAGAGAAGTTACACTGAGATCAATGTGAAGATGTTCATGGCTATTGTTGATAATTATGCATAATAATCTAGGCTAAAAATCAGCCTGAGCTGTACATCCACAATGCCTGAATATTTAGGCAAGCAGTGAGTAGAAAAGGTGGACACATCTGCCACTTTATAGCAGCTCCTTGAAAAGAATTCTAACTGCAAGTGTGAGACTGTGCAATTCAAGATATGAGACAGATGAGACCTACAGAAATAGGTAGGATGAGATACTTGCTGTTGGTTATTTTGAAAATAGTTGTGTAATACAGTATCTCATTGTCTAATAAGATTTTGGTTTTAAATTATTTGATTTAAAACATATTCTTAGGAGTTGCTCTTTTCTGTAAATTCTGTAAGACTTTTCCATGAGAATTGAGCTGTTCCAGATCCAGTAGAAACGGGCATAGTTAGGGCTAAGAACTGCACTTTTATATTAATGTCAATAGCAGCTGTGCATGAGCATCCAAGGACAGACTTTTTTCCTCAGGGTATGTTCTACTTTAATGTTCCTAGAGTCTATAACCCTTTAAAGTTAACGGGAGTTACGTGCACAGTATGCATCAAGGAAAAAGATGTACCCTGCAGTTAAATATAGTAACATTCCTCTTCATAGACCAGTACAGGGCACATTGCTGAAAAACATACCTTGAATGGGGCTCTGAACTAGCAATTTGTGTAGTTATTTGCATCTGTCAGTGTAAACAGACATAGATATGTTGAGTTTGTCATGGCCGTCGGTAGGCTAACAAGTTCTTACTGCGCCATGACAAATATATAGCATGGCAAATCAGCGGTTCTGCAGCCTGCAACTGCAAGCTCCCTAGCAGAGTGTTGTCTGGGACAAGGACTAAAACAGCAAGTGCTTACCTGCTGCAAATGATTTCCCTCATGATTCTGGAGGGATGTGTGTGCCTAGGACTCTTCTTGTCACTATACAATGGGCAGACAAGATTAGATTTTCTGGTTTTTATATCATTACATATGTCCCTGGAATAGAATTTCTTTATCATTTTCCATCATACCTTTTAGCACTGCATAATCATGCATGTGTGTGTTTATGCACATTTCTCAATGAGTTTACATGCCTTTGACGAAGTTCTTTGCCTGGCTGCAAGACCATCTAGTTCTTACTCTTATTACTTGTGAAGCCTTCTACAGAAGGCAAGAGACCAGCAGGGTTGAGTTGAGACCTGCTGGTCAAACTAAAGGGCAAGAAGGAAATGCCCAGGCAATGGAAGTAGGGACAGGTATCCTGGGAAGAGCACAGGGACACTGCGCAGTTGGGGTCAGGAAGGTCAAGGTGTGGCTGGAGGTGAACTTGGCAAGTGATGCAAAGAATAATAAAGTGTTCTACAGGCATGTCAGCCAGAAAAGGAAGGTCAAAGAAGGCTCCCCTAATGAGCAAGACTGGCATCCTGGTAACAACGGATGAGGAGAAGGCTGAGGTACTCAACAACCTCTTTGCCTCAGTCTTCACTGGCAATCTCTCTTCCCACATCTCTCGAGTGGATGGACTGCAAGACAGGGACTGGAAGAGCAAAGTCCCTCCCACTGTAAGAGAAGATTTCAAGACCACCTGAGGAACCTGAACATATACAAGTCTATAGGACCTGACAAGATGCATCCGAGAGTCCTGAGGGAATTGGCTGATGTAATTGCCAAGCCACTCTCCATGATTCTTGAAAAGTCATGGCAGTCAGGTGAAGTCCCTGGAGACTAGAAAAAGGGAAACATTGCACCCATTTTTTAAAAGGGTAGAAAGAAGGACCCTGGGAACTACCGACCTGTCAGCCTCATCTCTGTGCCTGGGAAGGTCATGGAACAGATCCTCCTAGATGCTATGCTAAAGCACATGGAGGACAGGGAGGTGATTTGAGACAGCCAGCATGGCTTCACCAAGGGCAAGTCTTGCCTGACCAACCTAGTGGCCTTCTATGGTGGAGTGACTACATCAGTGGACAAGGGAAGAGTTACGGATGTCGTCTATCTGGACTTCTGTAAGGCCTTTGACATGGTCCCACACAACATCCTTCTCTCTAAATTGGAGAGATATGGATTTGGTGGGTGGACTGTTTGGTGGATGAGGAATTGGTTGGATGGTCACATCCACAGGGTAGTGGTCAACAGCTCAATGTCCAGATGGAGATCGGTGATGAGTGGTCTCTCAGCGGTCCCTACTGGGACCAGTACTCTTTAGTATCTTCATCAGTGACGTAGTGGGTTCGGGTGCACCCTCAGCAAGTTTGCAGACAACACCAAGCTGAGTAGTGTGGTTGACACACCTGAGGGACAGGATGCCATCCAGAGGGACCTGGACAAACCCAAGAAGTGGGCCTGTGTGAACCTCATGAGGTTCAACAAGGCCAAGTGCAGTGTGCTGCACCTGGGTTGGGGCAACCCCCAGTAACAGTACAGGCTGAGGGATGAAGGGATGGAGAGCAGCCCTGCCGAGAAGGACTTGGGGGTCCAGGACAAAAAGCTGGACATGAGCCGGCAATGTGCGCTCGTAGCCCAGAAGGCCAACCATCTCCTGGGCTGCATCAAAAGCAGCGTGGCCAGCACGTTGAGGGAGGTGATTCTGCCCCTCTACTCTGCTCTGGTGAGACCCCACCTGCAGTCCTGCATCCAGCTGTGGAGTCCTGAGCACAGGAAAGACATGGACCTGTTGGAGCGGGTCCAGAGGAGGGCCACAAAAATGCTCAGAGGGATGGAACACTTCTCCTATGAGGACAGGCTGAGAGAGTCAGTGTTGTTCAGCATGGAGAAGAAAAGACTCTGGGGAGACCTTATTGCAGCCTTCCAGTACTTAAAAGGGACTTATGAGAAAGATGAGGGCAGACTTTCTTAGCAGGGCCTGCAGTGATAGGACAAGGGGTAATGGTTTTAATCTAAAAGAGGGTAGGTTTAGACTAGATCTAAGTCTAGAAATTTTTCCCAATGAGGGTGGTGAAACACTGGCACAGGTTGCCCAGAGAGGTGGTAGATGCCCCATGCCTGGAAACATTCAAGGTCAGGTTGGACGGGGCTCTGAGCAACCTGATCTAATTGAAGATGTCCCTGCTCACTGCAGGGGCTAGGACTAGATGGCCTTAAAAGGTCCCTTCCAACCCAAACTGTTCTGTGATTCTATGATCTTCTTCAAGCTGCTGCTACATAAGCACTTTGGTTTGGTGTGATTCTTTGTTTTGTTATAAGAGACAATATCAATAACTGTTTAATAACATAACCAGGCAGTGCCCCAGAAATGGGAATATGATGTTTACCCTTGAGTATATAGTATCATGTCATGTGCTTACTCTGAATGACACCTTTTGTATGCAACACATTTTATATTGATGAAGCAATAGCACAGCAGTTTTCTATGTCTGCTCGCCCTGCTGCCTGAAAGTGTCTGTAATTATTAACATGATAGCTAATCAACAAAAATAGCTGCCAGACACTATTTAATGGCCTCAAATTTCTCTTCTCCAGAAACTGAGTACATGAAAGAGAAAATGAGTGCACAATATGTTCACTGATTGCAATACGTTCATTCTTCTCTCATGCATTTTGTGTTGAAATCCAGCAGCATTGTTCCACTGGAGTCTGAGCCATGATATTGAACAAGAACCTGTTCTACAGGACTTCTAAAAGCAGGATTAAAACAAACCCTGTGGATACCACTAACCTGTGATTATCTTCCTTGAAAATACCCATCTTACACTGTAGTTGTAAACAAGTGGTATGCGTGCTATCTGCTATGAATGGTTATAACACTATTGTATTTGTCAAGTTGTTTTACATTTTAAGCAATATTGCCATCTTGTGGTTCTGACTAGTTTTATAATTCTGTTACTTTTTGCAACCCTTTTTTCTTTATTGTGTTGGCAGGAATTCCTAAAATGCCATGGCAGGTACAACAGAATTCGTATTGCCCCAGTTGCAAAACATTCACAGAAAAAAAAAAATAAAGCCTATATCTGAATGTCATAAACTATTTCAACAGTCTTTCAACAAGATAGTTTTATCTCCTTCCACTGAAAGGAAGGGAGTAGGTAGTTCAAGGTGTTATTAGAAGAGTCATTGTGAAACACCTGTTTGTAAGAGCTACCTTATTAATTATTTCTCACTTTTGAAAAGGAGTTTGTTCCAGACATTTATCCTTCAGCAAGTGTCTGGACTCTTCGTCTGTGTCTCCTGGACCACTGATGGTCCACATGATCATCCACAAGATCATCCACAGTCCACAAAGAGACTGCGGATGTTCTGAATTCACAGTGGCAGAAGTCCTTTCCCCCCCACCCCCCTCAAAAAATCATAGTTTTCTGTGTTTGCACAGTGCTAGTATTCAGGGACCGTGCTCTGACTCGCTCGTGGACAATGTTAATAATAATGTACGACGGTCACTGGCCTCAGAGGATGCCCTGTCAGAGTTCAAGACATGCAGCCCTTTTGGCAATGGACAGAACTGCTCAGTACTTCAGAGTGAATGTAATTAACCTCTTGGTCCTGGAGACTGAAGATACAATGCCTTTGTCACCTTTGGTGACAGGAAAGGTTCAAGCCTTTTTTACTTCATCTGTCATTTGTCAGATAACTCAAGAGCTCTGCCTTGTCAGATGAGTTTCTGAGCACCTGATGTTACATGGTCCCACTGAAAGAAAGAGGCTACGACTTCTGCTGGAGCTAAGAGACAAGCGGGATTTTTTTCTCTTTTCTATGAAAAACGTCAAGCTGTTTATCGTCTGCCCAAGCTTTCACAGAAAATACCAAGTCTCATATCAGAACTATTTATATCATTGGTATTAAATCTTCTGGTGACCCCAAGAGAGTGCTACTCATCACACCCAGAGCCAGGGCTTTCCATGTCTGTAGCCAAAGCCCTGCAAACCGGCAATGGTTTTCCTGGGGCTTTGCTCTTTTCTACTCATCTTGTAATTGTTCTGCTTGGTATAAAATCATTCATTTTCAATATTCTCAATTTGAGGTCCTGTAGAAATCTGCCAAATCCTGAACAGGTACCTCGGAAAATCCCACCTGTGAAAAACACTGTCTAGTATTCATAAACTCATGAACTTGCTGTTTTTCTTTCAGGACACTGTTTCAGGTTTTGCCTATGAATAAGGATTTCCTGTTTTGCAGGTAAATTCCAGGGACACCACATTGTCAGGAATGGAAGTTTATTGACAAAGAGCTTTTCTTGATAAATCAAAGATTCCTGACAAACTTTGTCCATATTAAATTTTATCAAAGCTGTACATGTCTGTGAAGTATTTTGCTTTTGATGAATCAATATCTTCTCATAAAAAATCACCATAGCCTTAGAAATCAGCCTTAGAAAATCACATAGCCAGCAGTATGCCCAGGTGGCCAAGAAGACCAACAGCGTCCTGGCCTGTATCAGAAATAGTGTGGCCAGCAGGAGTAGGGAAGTGATTGTGCCCCTGGACTCGGCACTGGTGAGGCCGCACCTTGAATACTGTGTTCAGTTTTGGGCCCTTCACAAGAAGAAGGATGCTGAGGTGCTTGAGTGTGTCCAAAGAAGGGCAACGAAGCTGGTGAGGGGTCTGGAGCACAAGTCTTATGAGGAGCGGCTGAGGGAACTGGGGTTGTTTAGTCTGGAGAAGAGGTGGCTGAGGGGAGACCTTATCGCTCTCTACGACTACCTGAAAGGGGGTTGTGGTGAGGTGGATGTTGGTCTCTTCTCCCAACTAACTAGTGATAGGACGAGAGGAAATAGCCTCAAGTTGCACCAGGGGAAGTTTAGATTGGATATTAGGAAAAATTTCTTCACTGAGAGAGTGGTCAAGCATTGGAACAGGCTGCCCAGGGAGGTGGTGGAGTCACCATCTCTGGAAGTGTTCAGAAAAACGTGTGGATGTAGCGCTTCAGGACATGGTTTAGGGGACACGGTGACGCTGGATTAATGGTTGGACTTGATGATCTTGAAGGTCCTTTCCAACCTTAGTGATTCTGTGAAATTAGGCAATCCTTGATTTATAGTATGATGTGTGAAGAGATATGTATATTTAGCATCTATGCACTTCATGAGATTACGCTCTAAATGTCTATTCTGAATATTTTGTGTTGCTAGTGAAAGACAACACACATCCCCCATCTCCACCCCCCCCTAAGTCCCAGGAGACTACAACAAGTGCTGCCATACAGTGTTGACTTCTCAGGCTGTACTAAGAAATCCTACACCATACTGACAGTCACTCTCACCATGTTGATTTTTGGTCAAGTTGGTCCATGTTGAAGTATTCTGTTTTAACTTTCCTGGTGATAAATCGAAAAAGATGAGTTTGTGGAAGTAATATTTTCAGACTAGAAAGTGCTAAAATGATTAACCTTCTAATGGAAGTAAGCTAAACAAAAACAACACAATCGGTATTTACGCATGAGGTTCAGGGATGAGTTATAATACTTATTGACATCCATTTTTTTGTGCTTGAGCAGTGAGCACTGCTAGAGGACTGGTGCTACATAGTTGCTATTTTTACTCCTAAGATAAGCAGCCTATCCTGAAAATACTATTTTGATTGGTGAGAAACTTTCTCTCTGTAATAAACCGTAAAGCAAATATAGGAAAAGAAATTGAGATTTTTAACAGTCTTTATGTCTTCTGGTGGGTAAAATCAAAATACATCATTCTTTCTCTCTAGTGATACTAGAAAATGAAGAGTTATCATGGTTCAGGTTTCAGAACACACCACACACTGCACACCCTTTACACCTAGAACCAGGTTGGGGAGATAAAGGATGAGGATTATGCTTATTTATGCATGAATTTAGTGAACATCTGCCAAAATCTATCTAGTTATTTTAATTCTCCATTTCAACAAAGTTGACCATCTGCTCTGTCATCAGCAAAGATCTTGTTCTAAAAGCTAAATCAAACGATCACCTGTCTTGTGCACCTTGTTCTCACTTAACACAAACAAAATTTTAATGGTATCCATCTGTAGGTGTGATGGTGACCTGAAGCAGGTACATACTCATTGGGTCAAAATTAGCAACTGGAGTTGCAGCAAGCAGAATGACAATTAAAATATTTAGACTCTACCAATAACTAAAAGGCATGAAATTAGGTGTACTGCTTAAAACAGTCACTCCGTGTAACTGTAATACGGAATATTCAGGCATGTATAAAAGCCAGTGGCACAGAAAATAACTTATATAAACTTTCCTTAACGTGATGCTAAAGTCTGCAATGAAATGGCTGATTTTGTAGCCTCTTTATATTTCAGGGTACACATTTAATAACACAGAAAGATTCTACCACTGCATAAATATATACTACAATAATACAACAAATTGCCAAATTAGTGTTTAATATGAGAAACTGAGTTTTGTAATGTTCTGATTTTTAATATAATTGCTCAAACTACATTCAATTTTTTGCCCTTTTTCTTGTTTCCCACCCTGCCAAAATGAGAGAAAATAAGAGGTAGGTGTTAGAACCTTTACATTACTTTAGTGCTCACTAACAAAATTAAAAATGTTAGAGAAGAGGATATTGTCATATTATTTGAGTTAGTTAGTGGGCTTTTATATTGCTTGTACAGCCTTGCAGAATTTTATTCTGTTAGTTTTAGCAAGAAGAAGGTGGAAGCTTTACAGGACCATACAGTCTTCAATAAAGTGTTAGCTTCTCATAGCAGGAAATCTGCCAGAACCAGTAATCATTAGCAACTGACCCCTCTGGCTCAGGCTGTCTGAAGAACTGCACTAGCAGGAAGCTCTATGTGTTATTGCAGCCCAGGCCAGCTGAACCTGGGCCTCCAGACTGCTGCCAGCACTTACAATGTTTTGTTACTGTTGTCAAAACCAAAAGTTTTCTTTAACTGAGGCTGCAGATAACAGCACATTGTTGATTCTTAGTACTTAGCAGAATGGCAGCATTTATGCTATGCGCTTATTTGCAATTCACTAAAAAGTGTTTTGTCTAGCGTGAACTTGTTTCTGTGCACTAAGTATAGTACTATCAGCAAAAATTACATGACTTCATCAATCTCTCTCAATACCAATTAGTGATTATTTTCCAGAACAGTCCAATTTAGATTAAGTTAACTATTATGTTATTAGTACTTTCATTATCCTGATGATCATGATCCAGCTTCTTTAATTAGGCACATCAGCATGTCTGTGTAAGATTGCTCTTTTGTAGACAGTCTTTTCAAAATTTTTTTAGAGACTCATTAGCCTTACTAACACATCACTTTGTGTTCCAAGAAACACCTAGCAATTGGGCCTTATCTCTGAATTACACATGATCTTTCTGAAATATTTTTAATCAATCATAGGATTGCATTCAAGGAATAGAGTTGATTTGAAATTAAAAAAAAAATCTAGTTATGTTTTACTATGTGCAAACTTAGGCTGTAGATTAGTAGAGGTAACAGACTAAAGCATGATATTTACTCACTATGAAAACAAATTTCATTTCTCTCATATGAGAGAAAATACTCCTCACCACAGCACATTCACCAGGTCCGCCTGCAGGATTAGCTTTGCTGGGCACAGGGAGGCCAGCATCATGATGAGGCCACATGGGCCTCATCCTATGGTACCTGCACAAGGCAGGCAGGGCTGGCTGGATAAGTGGCCACAGCCACCACTGCAGTCTGGGATGGCCAGGCAGGTCCTCGGTGAGGTGGCCAGGCTGCAGCAAAGGCAGGCAGCTGAGCCGGCTTGTTGGAGTGAAAGCTCGTTTTGGTGCAGGGCCGGCGAGGGTCATGGCTGGGACGCAGCTCAGGCAGGGACTGAGCTTCAGGGCATCTCTACCTGCTCCAGCATAGTGTCTTCCACAGGCTGCAGTGTGGATGTCTGCTCCACCATGGTCATCTCCACAGGCTGCAGAGGAACCTCTGCCCTGGCACCTGGACCACCTCCTCTTCCCCATCTTCCTTTATCTCTTACCTTGGTGGTCGCAGGGCTGTTTCTTGCACTATTTTACTCACTCATCTGCCTCTACATGTTTGTCCTTTCTTAAATAAGCTTTCACAGAGGCGCCACCATTTTTCACTGAAGGTCTCAGCCGTGCCCTGTGGTGGAGCTGTTGTGCAGCCCGCTGGAACCAGCTGGAACCGGCTGTGCCCGGCACGGGGCAGCCTCTGTCCTCGTCTCACGGAGGCCGCCCCTGCAGCCGCCCGCTGTCAGCACCTCACCACAGACACTCGACAGAGGCCTTTTAAGTGATATACCCTAAAATACACACTGTAAGGCATTGCTTTCCTGTCCATGATTAACATCATATTTTAATACTTAGGTTTGCCAGGTCATGTTACTGACTGGCTTCAGAGACCAAAGGATAGCAGATCCAGTATTTGTTTTAAACAGTTTCATACCTGCCACGTTTTCAAACACAACATAGGGATGACTGCTTAATAATGCATGTGAAATACAGATGTTGACTGACTGTCATCAGCGGCTGTTGCAGGGGCAGTTAGTCATGTGAGATTAATCTGGTAAGGACCAATGCACAGGAGCTGTTTTCAACTGGAGTCCATGGTGAGAGGCAGATGATGAGAGACCATCCATTTTTTCCACACCAGAGGGATGCAGAAATCCTAGATGTTTTTTTCAGGTAGTGTTTTAATAATCTGTTTTTCTCTTAGGTTCTCTAGAGACTGGAGCCATGGCCAAGTGGCAAAGAGGAGGTATTTCCTGGTGTACGAGGTCCATGCGTACTCCCTGGGGCCCAAGCTCTGTCGCAGCAGCAGGGGCTTCCCCAGGGTCAGCCTGTCCTCCTCAGCCTCGTGCCAAGTCACTGCAGTTAACTGCTAAGACAGATAATATTGGGGAAAAAAGGCCTATGATATTTGATATATACTTGACGCAATTTTTTCTCCATATGGAATGGCTTGTTTGAATATGTCAGATGTTCGCATAGATGACATTAGCATACTATCTCTGAACAAAGCACTTTCCTCTGCACTAAAGTTGCCCAGGTAATGGTAAAAAGTAATTCTGAAGGTTGATATTAAGTATAATTGAATGCATTCAGGGCACAACTGTAAATCTCTGAAGCTGTCATAAACCATGCAAAACTACCTCCTCGGTGACAGTTTGTTGAGCATAAAAATGGAATTTGAAGAGCCAAAGCTATTTACTTCAATTCAGTGAGATACTTGGCAAAGCTTACAATCCTGTTACTTTCTGTAGAAACGCAGCGTCTCCTGAACATACAGATGCTGCCATCTATATTATAAATACAGTAGCTAGAGTAAGAATATATTTATTTTGCTAGAGTAAGAATATATTTTATATTTATATATTTATTATATATTTATATTTTATAATATAAATATATTTAATTTCAAAATTAGAGAGCAGCAGAACTGTGTTTTTATACGCTCTCTATCTCTGGCTTATTGCATATTGTTTCTAAAGTAAATAGCAGCATGGTTTAAAATAGCAAAATTGTGCCCTCAGTGGCAGCATGAATGGCTTCTCTAGAATTTCTGGATATGTCTTTCAGAAAATTTGTTCATTCCCGCATATTACAAGTTTGGGAATTCCTCAGCTTTGCTGATAAAAGCATTTGTGGAGTTGTGTGGTACGGCTTCAAGCTAAAAAGAAGCAAAAGAGGCCTTGAATGTAAAGGGTATCTTTTTTTCTCTTTTTGTGTATTGTAGCACTGAGAAAATTCAGTTCACATTTGAGATACTGTACGTTAAAAATCCCATGCAGATTTAATTTCATGTAATCACTGTCATTATAGAAATAATTGAATATAGTTGTGAACAAAATAGTTTTCTAATGACATGACACAAGGAATTTTTTGTTGTTGTTGATGACTTGTTTTTTTGAGAGCAGAATGCCTATTATTTTTCAAGAATGATAGAAAAATGCATGGAACCATAGACTGAAGAGGTGTTGCCAAGGTGCTCTAAAGAAGTACGTTCCTAAAATTCCAAGTAGTTTTCATTAGTAGCAGCACAAATGTTTTTTGAACAGCTGAACAATATTATTGCGAGTCTGCAAATACTAATTATTGGTCACTTTTCTCACATATAGAATAAATGAGTAGTGTTTCCTAGGAATTTCTTGGGGACGAAATTCTTCGGTGCATGAGATGACTGAGTAGACGACCCATCAAGGAAGGTTTTATGTTGGCTTTTGGGTTTTTTGTGTGTGTGTTGGGATGGGTGGCGTTAGCCCTGTCTAAGGCTTATTTCAGTCTTGGAGGGGTGTCAGCAGAGGCTCCTATATAGGAACAGAGACATTTAAGACATTGCTCTACTAGGTTGTAGATTTGGGAGGGGCAGGAAAGGTGTCCTTTATCTTTTGTTGAAATTGTGCTACTGACTGTCCAAAGTTCAGCAACAGAGAGAGAAACTAAGAAAGAGTCAGACTGACTGTGTGCCTAAATGAGCTGGAGGCTGTGTTTTTATGCTGTATTTTTGTACCACTTTTTGAGAAGTGTTGGTAAAGAGTGCTTTTTATATATATATAAAAAAGAGTAGTTTCCTTTAAGAGGAGGAATGCCAGGAATCAGGCTTCACGTGGGGCATTCACTTGGAAATACTTTTTGGCCTAGTGGTTCCTCCTGGGACAAGATGTGTGGCTCCCAGTTTCACATTCAGGAGCATGGGACTGTCCTACAGAAACACCTATGGCTCCTGTGCAGGTAATAATTTTTTGGGCCTTAGTGAGCTGTTCTAAGGCTTTCATGACAGTGCCCTATTCCTTCCTGAGTCTGTCCTGCCCAAGTCTTTAATTTGGCTGGCTGGAGACCAGGCAGATCCAGGCTGTTTATGCCTCAGTTAGTTACCCTTCTGTAACACAAATCCTTCCCCAACACAAGTTGCTGTGATGATAAATTCATTCATATTTTTCAGATATTTATGTATTAGGAGTAGAAGGAAGGTATGGGACATAAATACAAAGATGAGTAGAAGTGGCCTTATTTCACTCTCAGCCTTCAACTGAACTCAGTTTAGGGCAAGTATTACTTTAATTAAAGTAATTATTTAATTCCGTATGTGACCACCTTGTAATTAGACACCAAACAGGCCTGTCAGCTCTCATGCTTTCTTTATGAGACTCTTCCACATGGGCTCCATGCTCCAACCACAGTATAGGCATTATAAGCACTTGCAAAGCAACAACCTGGCTCCAGGCTGCACACCAGAATGAGCCATGATGCTGCTTAGTGCTACAGTAGTGGTGGTGTTTCCTGCTGTTGATCCCTGAACTCGAAAGCATCCTGCAGCACAGTCTATGTCCCTGACTCATCTCATGATACCATAGCTTCATCATCAGATCCTTAAGTGTCCACCATCAGAGTATACAGAAGACAAGAAAAATAATCTTTCTATTCTCTTTTTCTTCTTCCAAATCTGAAGTCACATCCCACCACAATAAATATTTTGAGCAACCATGTAGAAACAGAGTGTATACCTGCAAAATAGTGATGGGAGAAGGACAGAAATCAGGTTTGCTTAAAGGACCCATAAATACAAGTTTGAAAAAGAATGGCTATTTCTGTCATTTTTGAGGAATAGAAGAGGGAGTAGGGAGAATTCAGACTGCACATAGTTTACTGTGTAAAGGGTGTTAGGCTTCAGTAAAAAATTCTCCACTTATTCACTCATTTCTTAGGATATGGGTGAATTAAAATTCCATCTTGCTGCAAAATCATACAAGCATCTTAAAAGTTGGATAAGAACTCAATATAAAAATAAGACTCATTATTTCAAACATTTTAAGGAAAATATACATAAACCAAAAAGATTACTGTAACTGATCATTCTGGTCTCAGTGCTTTTTTTTTTTTTTTTTCCATACTGATGTCTACTTCATTTCAGTGAAAATTCTGGATGCACAAGAAGTATAAGACTGGACCATTGACTATCCCAGAAATAAAACCTTATTTTCTAATTCAGATCCCTAAACAGTTATGGCAGAAATTGAACATAATGGGTTCTATAAATATTTCATATAATTTCAGGCTAAGTGCCTAAGGGATGTCCTGCAGGTATAAATAATGAAAAAATGTATATACATATACATGTAGATGAGTGTGTATATATGTATGTGTATGGATATACACACACACCCCATATATATACACACACTTGCTTATATGCTACTTGATTTTATATTAGTCAGACCGCTTGTTTCCTGATCTTTTCATGGTAGACAGATATATTGAAACCAGGTTATACCTGCAGTGATTTTAGATTAACTAACAACATTTATAAGTGTGTAAGTATCAGATCATATGAGGCCAAATATCTACTGAATCATGCAGGAATAGAAAAATTCTATTACTAGGTTTTTGTGTCTACCTAGATAAAAATGAGGAAGGGAAAAATGAAAGTGGCTTTCACTTTGTGACAGTGGACTTACTTAGTTCTAATTAATCTACACTGACATTCAGCATAGACTTAGTTTTTCAGTTACTGATAGCAAATATTGTCAGGGGGAAGACAAGGCGTTATTTAAGGTGATTATAGAGTAATGAACTATGATATAAAAATGTATAATTTAGCTTACTGATAAAAAGAAATCTGCCCATAAATTCCATTAGGCAGTAGAGTAGCTTTTTGAAAAGTAGTAACTGATGCATCAACAAAGCTATATTCAAAGTAGACCAGATGATAAAACAATTAAGACATAAGTGGAGAAGATCATCTTGTAATTCTAGTGCAACTGAAATGACCCCAATGGTCTCATCCAACCTTCTGATCTCTAAGTGTGGGATAAACAGAACATAGCATTTGAGTGTGACGATCGAATGGACAGAAAGCTACCTGTAACACTAGAAGATGAATATTTTTCCAAAGTTAGCAGGCATGAAAAGAGCAATTGTATTGCATCCATGACAAATGGGAAGATAGTAGTAGTAATTCAGGGCTGGATTATGTGATGTTTCCTTCTTTTAGAAAAACATATCATGCCACAATGCAATCATATGACTTCTCCAGTTTGTCAGCTTTGTAAATAAGCTGCAGACTTGTTGAGACAAACCTTCTCCAATGTCATGTGAGATGAGAAAATTACTTGACTGGTTGTACAATGAGTTTATGATACTCAGTGCCACAAGGGAATATCAGCACAGAAAATACATGGCTTTCCTCATGAAGAGGGGTAGAAGGCGTTTTCCCACAATGTAAAAAATCAGGGAAGTGATTCTTATTGCCGCTATTTCAACTTCTGTTTTTGCCTACGTAGAGGCTTCTTATGCAGAATGGACACATTCACTTCCCTTGACAAGCAACAGAGTACTTCTCTAGAGACCACAACTTAATTTATGATATTGAGGCTGGAAATGAATGTGGTAGCTATTATATGTAAAAGATGGCTAAAATTCTAAAATCTGTAGAAGCAGATACTCAAACGGTTTCCAAAGAAAAGTAGAAAACTAGATCTAAATCTACTGCTCAAATTTTTCTGCCACATTTCCATCTGTCTTGTATCATCTGAGGTCTCCTACCAAGAGGTTTTAACATCCCATTCCTCTTACAAAGCATACAATCCTGACACCAAAATGTGGCAGTCTATTTGTCAGCACAAGGTCATTACTTTTATTTTCATAGAGTAAACAGGCAATTTTCTACAGGTTACAGCATCATAAAGTTCTATCACAGCTGTTCTAAGATATAATTTCTTTTCCCAGTTAAAGCATGAAAGTCGTATCTACAATATATAAACATGGTGCTTGCTGATCTGATTGCTTTAGTCCTGTCTTTTTGTTGTTTCCCTCATCTCCAATTCCCACCCATGGATACACACTGTGGTGCCCCAGACAAGTCATCCAGAAGGAGTTTGCCTATTCTCTATGTTTTATCTTGTTGTCTATCATTTGTGTTTATTCATTTTGTCAATATTATCTTTATCAACATTGGTATTCACTCTAGCTTACCACCTTGTTCTGCCATGCTGTCTGTCCACCACTGGCCCCTCTGTCCTGTCACTGTCATCACTGTGCATATCTGCTGTCTGTTGCTAACTAACTGCACTGTCTAGTAAAGGGTGTATTTAAGGAGTATTTGTACAAAGGCAGAAATCTGCACAGAACCCAGATCAAGAAAGCTAATTTTTTTCTTTATGTGTTATTAGCCTTTATTGTCTTAGTTACTGCTATACCCCATTATCTGTCCTGATAGGGTTCAGAGGTACTTGTTTGAGTTGTAGTGAGGTTAGTTCATGGAAATCCACATTCACTCTATGCCAGTTCATCTCTCCTAGGGTCTATCTCAACAGGAAGGCTCTGGTGTGTTATTGATCCCTCTATTATCTTGCTGCAGCTTCATAGTAAGAGATTGTCCTGCCATTTTCTACCAGACCATGCAAATTATATACGTTTAAATACAATCAAAATGGTGGTTACAAATGCTGAAAAGCAGGAGAGTAAAAGACAAATGTAGAGATATTCAGATGTCCATGGAGAAGCGTGGATACATTTGTGGTGCTACCATCATTTCCAAGAAATTTCCATTTAGGAAAATGCTATTCTTGCAATTGTATTGCTTTGTGGGAAGCATTAGTAGGTCTACAGACCAAGGCGACCAAGGCTGCTGCCTCTGCAGCTATTCTGCTTTTTACAGTGGGCTGTGACCCCCATGACTTCTTAACAAATGCTCGTTTACGTCAATTTTCTTGGTAACTGAGGCTATAAAGATGCTTTTTCCATTCACTCTGGATTTAGTGCCAGAAAAGAAGACACAGGGAAAAACAACAAGAAAACACCGGGGAAAAAAAAAAGGAAAAAAAGCCAAAATTACCCTTTTTGCACTGGTGTTAATCTGGCCAGCTCAATGTTCTTTTCCTCTTGTTGTTGTGGTTGCTAAACACAACAACAAGAGGAATATGAGATTCAACCTGGTTACTATCTAAATGACCTAAATTCAGTCAATGGCTATTCTGCAAGTGAATGGTTTTTTATCCTATGAGCTCAGGCAGCAATTTTTTGAGCTTAGTTTTGACAATTCCCAAGACACAGATATGCTTAGAAAATCTTAAAGACAGAAGACTTTGGACAATAGTGGTGTAACAAAGAGTTAATTTTAAATACAGATGAATTCAAATACTTAAAATATACCACAAGGTCCTGTAAGATAACAAATCAAAATTTTAGTGTCTACCTCCCACACATGTTATAAGGGAACAGCTAAGGAATAATACCAATGTAAATTAGGCCAATATCTGAATGTTCATTATTGTAAACATAATGAGTTCCCTGTAGTCATCTTGCCCAAATTCTAAAGGTTAACTTTCTTCAAGGGTCTTCTGACTGACTTCTTCACACTCCACAGAGTATTCAGAACATTGCAGAAATTAGCATCCACAGTTATTATCATTTGTCAGCTACAAACACAGAGAACTTTCTAAGCTTCCAAAGGCTTTCTTCACAACTGGAATGAGAAATAAAATGTGATGGTAGTGGTGTATATTTAGCAGGACATCACTCTTTTTTTTCTGGGGGGAAAAAAAAGACAAAAAAAAAATCCTTGGAATAATAAGGAAGTATAATGCAGTTAATTAAGCTGGCTACTTCTCAATCTTGGTGGCTGAATAATGCAATCATCTAATTCTTAGTTCAGGACCAAGGAAGACAATGGAATTTCATTCTCTAACAAACGTTTGGTATTTCCATTTTCAGCTCACAAGTGCCACAGAATCTCTCATACTTTGCCAGTACTACAGGGTGTAAGTCACTTTCTTAATCATAGATTAAATACTCTGGCTATTTATCCCAGAGCACATAGTGTGCCAACTGGGTGAAAACCCAAGCATTTTCACTTTGAGTGTATCAACTGGGAACAATTCACCACTATCACCTCTATCAGTGTCACCAGAATATTTATGACCAAGACCTCTGTGTCATCTGAAAGGCAACATATTTAGTAGCACTTTTTCTAGTAGCATTCTTTCTTACCAACATTCTGATTTAACATTAAGATGAAATGAAAACTGCCATGGCATGAAAACATTTGCGAAGGAAATATCTGTATATTGGTCAGAATACATTGTGCAGTGAGACTGATAAACTCAGACTCTTAAAAACACAGATTGCAGATAAAGGAACCAAACTCATGATCAGCAATGAAAAAGTTAGTGTTACGTGTTGAGTTTTTAATTTGTTTCCCTTTAAAATAAAATGACAACTTGAATAAAATTTTCACAGTCTCTATAAAAAAGACAATAGACTGCTAGCTTCCCTTAACAGGGAACTCTCTCTTCTATTAGAAAAATAACAGTGATTCAGGGAAGTAATAAGCTGACACAGGAGACATGTAGAGCTGAACAAAAGTTTCCATTTTTGCTGTTGCATTGAACTGAGAAAGTAAATTGCCATGAATAATTCAGTAAACTTAACCTTCTGGTCCACTCATAGACAATCCACTAGAAGTTCATGATCTTTCTAATATCACTGTTTATTTCACCTTATCTGGCAAATACATCATTTTAACTCTGTGGGTTGAAACCACTAAAAGGACAAATCATCTTGTGGTGTATCAGTCCCATCATTTCTCTTCTCTGATTGGGTGACTGTGAAAGGGTTTACTGCCTCAGTGTGTCTATATATTTCACTTAAGTATTCATGAGCAGCTGCACATACAAGTAGCCATTCACTTTGCTTTATTGTGCGTCACTTCCATTAAATTCTGATCACTATTATGCTGAAAGCTACGTATAGAGATAGAACTACGGTGAGAAATACGAAAAAGAGAAAGAAGAAAAAGAAAAAAGAAAAATAGTATGAACAAATTTACAAACTTACTATGCAATCAGAGATTAATTTAGACTGAGACAATTTCTCCAACTATTGCTCCAGTTTATCTTACATTAAAAGTAAGTTTTACTTGCTTAGTTCCTTTAATCTCTTCTCAGTGACTGCTACTTATGGGCCATAACAGTTGTGCTCTGAGAAGGCATCCTCAAATGTAGCATAGCAAATCAGTTCCAAATAACTTTCTTAAAACTGAAAAGTTGGAGCAAAATAGATTCAACTACAAAGCTGGTGATTTTATTGTGACTTACAGAAGATAAAAGATATCATCAGAAAACTTATTGCCTGGAGTCAGTCCCTTAAAGTGTGAGCTTTCATGCTACCAGCACGTTCTGTGATTACAACAATTTGATTTTTTGTGTGCAGAATTCTACTAGATGTGGGTAAAACTAGTGATAAAAAGTTATGCAAGAAACAACTGTGTTCAATGCACATTGTAACAAATGAAGCCATGAAATACATATTATTTGAAATTAATAATGTTTGTGAATTTGTATTTTATGGTATTACTTGCAATATATTTTTGAATGAACAAAAAAATGGGCCATCTCCATCTCTGAGCTTCTGCCATGGTCAAATGGCTACTTAAACTGAAGACCTCTTGGTTAAATATAGCAAGTGGCATTTTTTCACTGAGCTTTACTTCAAGAATGCAACAGTTCAGTTGGTTCAAAGTAGGTGAAACTTTTGACAGGATATAATTTTTCAAGAGCTATTAATGTTTTTGCTTTTGGGTGAATAGATATACAGCATGTTAATAAAATGCCACAGCATACTTTTAATAGGTCTTTTAGTCTCATTTTGTGAGGTAGTTGAGGCCGCTAAGATGCTAGGTCTGCTGGTTTTATTAGTTTTGCATTTCTCAGTTACAAAATAAAAAATAGGAAACATGCTCTTAAAGTTGTTTTTTTTTTAATTATATGGGTATAAGCAATGCCATCGTAGTCAAATAGAGAAAGGTGAAATACCACATTTTCTTTGAGCCACATCATTGTCTTTGACCCACTTTGAATACTTTGCTTTGCTTTCCCTTATAGTTAGATAAAATACAGGATTTGACACTGATTCATTAAAACTGACCTTATTGAGAACATGTTTAGCTGATATTCACAGAAAGCTACACACCTAATTCAGGAAAGTTGCACAGCTCAGTAGTGAATTATTGTTCCCTATTCTAAAGGAAATACTTGCAAATAGATGCTGACATCTTCAATTTGACTACTATTGTTTTAATCTGCATTTAGTCTGTAAATGTACTCTACTATTAATATTCACCAAAAATACAATACTGCTGTGACCAGATCAGGCAACACAATAGCTGACAATTTATAGCATAATAGGTCATATAGCTCTAGGCTCAACCTAGCTCTTCATGCTAGGTTCTAAGGGAACTAAGGAACCTGCCTTTTGTGAGGACATTTCTATACTTTACTTTCCTCACATAATCTACTGATAACACTAAAGGTGTCCAATTTATAACTTACCTAGATAGATAGCTTCTCCACTAGTAAAACACTGTCTTCTGCTTAATTCATTGCAGTGTGCTTTGCTTACACACATTCAGAGAACACATGGCCAAAACAAATGGACATAACAAGAAAATTACATTTATTGCTATGTTTCCTTTTTTTGTTCTTTTTCTGTGTTTTAACTGTCAGAAGTTTATGTAAACAAGAAGTGTTTCATACTTACAAAACTGACAGCATTCCATTGCCTTTCCCATCCCACTACAATTAAAACACCTCATCACAACATTTATTTAGAAAGCAAAGGGTGTTTCTTTCATTATCATCCAATTAAATAAAAGTACAATTAATTAAATGAGAAAAAGACAAAATTTTCCTCATTGATTTTGCACGTTAACTGTTCATGAACTAACACCAGCCCCAAAACTTTTTTAGAAATGACAGAAGTTAGGATGGTCAACTAGAGGACCATAACAAAGTTTACAATAAGAATTGGTATAGTCTTAAACTTTCTCTGTAAAACCATTAAACTAATGTCCCTAAAATGTTCTCTGAGGGATGTCATTGCCAATAATGGATACTTATAGACCATCTGGGTGAAATAAGTCATGGAATTTTTCTCATACCTACACTGCAAATTATCTCTTCATTGATCTTCCTTCTGTTCCAATCTACTTCCCTTAAATGCCTGCATATGTGGTATGGCACAAAACAAACCATGCTTGAACAACATGTTGATATATACAAAGTTCTGCTGAGTTTGAATTACGGTACCTATGAAATGTAGCTATTCCAAATCATACCATTATAAGCTTCATATCGCTTGAAGAAGGTACTTACAGGACAGCAGTTATAGTCTCGTTCTACTTTTGCTCCAGCCCAGAGTAAAGAAAATATCCAGCTTGTTCTTTATTTAAAGGTTTCCTGAACACTCACCATTGGTTGCTAAATTACTGTACCATTTGGTGTACCGTAAATGCAAAAGCTTCCATAAAATCGTCATAGCTTTGGGGGTTGTTTGTTTTCTACATTATCCAAGAGGACACTATACTTTTACTTTTCTGTAGAAAAAAATCAAATTGTTCAAACAGTGGAGGTGAAAATGCCCCTCATATAGGCTGCAACATTTCATATGGGTTTCCTATTGCAAAAACTAAACAAAGATGAAGAGCATTCCCTCTTCATGGTTGCCTGAATCTAACACATTTCCTCTGAGCTTTCCAAAGAGGAGAAAGGAAGAGCTGACTAGAACAGAAATGGTACTCAGCATGTGACAGAAGAGGCAGAGGAGCAGGAAAAGTAGAACTGTGACAGTATGGGGAATTATAGTAGAAGAGAGTAGAACAGAGGGCAGCTGGACCAGCCAAACCAGAAACAAAAGAAGGAGTAAAGAAAGGCAGGTTTCTCAGATACGCTATCGTCTTATTTCTCATAAGTGAAGATGGACAGATTCACCTTCTGCCCCACAAATGTCAATTGAGTGGTTCCTCATGGCCCAGCAATGCATTCATGCTCTTCTGCAGTGAAGGAACTGAAAAGCAAATTGTAGAACAGAACTAGCTAAACTTCTCTGGAAGAGAAATCTCATAGATCCCAAAGGAAAAATAATCTATTACTATCCATCATCTTTCTTCCGTTAACTTTAAAATCAGTCTGATAACCTGATAGTATGTGAAAAAGGTAACAGTATCTACCTTTGCTCATAGTGAAGTTTCTTCCAATCAATCAGCTACATGGCATATCACTAAAAATGGAAATATTTATTTTTATGTGCTTAATCCCAGCTGGTTAGGTTTGGGGGCTTTTTCCATGTTTAAATTCTAGACCAAATTTCAAAATAAAATACAAAAACAAGAAGGGAATGTACCTGGAAAACTCAGAACTTGGAGTGAAAATAAAAATCAACTCTAATTCAAACCGTTACTTTCTTTTAAATCTCAGAATTTCTAGGGTTTGAGATATTATTTTGGAAGACTTGAGACTGGCAATATTGCAACAAAATTTAGAATATCGGTCTATAACAGGTTTTGACGTTACTCAGTTAAACTCACTGTTTGGCCAATGAAACTGAGTGCTACTTTGCAACAGAAAATGAAAAATTGCATAATGCCCACAAAACTCTAAAATCATGCACTTCAGCAAATCTGTTAGACACCCTGTTGTGCCTCAGCAAATTATTTAATTTAAACTTGATAATTTTCATTACAGGGTTTCAAATTTTCATTCATTACTGGCATGCCAAATTAAGGCCTTAGTGACACCAATTTACGTACAGAAGAGTAGCAATAGAAATTATAAAAATAATGATAAAAAATTCCTAATGCTAATAATTTTTGGAAAAACGTAAAGATCAACAGTAAAGCCAACTGTACCTCTTGATCATGACTCATCTCAAAGACCTGGTGTTGCTCTGGAAGACACTGTTGCTTTCTTCATCTTCTTTGTGCTCAAATTATAAGGCAATGTGCCAAAAAGCTTGAAATAAACAAAAAACAAAGTCTGGATGCAGGTCTGCTCCTTTCAAAGCAGTGAACATCTGGCCCACAAAGTTTTACTTACACCTAAGGAAACTGTCTCATGATTTCTTTTCCTCCATGTTGTATTTAATTCTGCTATTAAATGCAGAGCACTCTGAATCTACATCAGGCAAAACACTCACTGCACTCCAATGTAATTGAAAAGTGGATCCACATATGTTCACAGGCCGATCTTTGACACTGCTCCAGTGAGCAGATCCAGGCTGTGTTTTGCCAGCAGGCTCCCTGCCCTCAGCAAGGCGGTACTGGCCACAGCACGCAAGGGAGACAGACAGTAGGTCCAGCCTCTGGGCCAGGGACACTACCTGGCCCCTTCCTCCCACACCACGGCTGCCTTGCCAGACACTCCAAGCCCTTGGACACACAGAGCGCCAATATCTGACCCCAACACCCATGCATGCTCTCTCCCACCACAAAAGGGAAACAGCTCTCAAAAGTACACCTTGACCTCAAAAATAATAAATCCAAACGTTCCTCTTCCATTTGCCCCTGCAGAATGGGTCGCTCGCAGTGAGTACTTATGGCCAAGCAGACGTTCTCACTTAAAGCAAGGGGCTGCACTCTCATGTTTACCTCTGCATTTTCTCATGGCTGACAATGAAAATGGGCAAGCCGCCAAGTCTGTGCTCCGTCTGCGTAATTCTGTGAGAAATGACACAATAAGCACCACAGAGACAAAAATATGCTGTGCTTTGGCCACTGCCATGAGGTCGAAGCGATGCCTGCATAGACAGCGTGCTTCTCAGACACCTTTGGAACAGCCACGGTGAACGTTCGTTTGTAGCAAGCCATTGGGGCCAACGATAGAAGATCTGTATTTTTGATTTGTACAGGCACAAGCTGACTGTGAACCTGGCAGCCTGCTGACTTGACTGACATCATAGGCTGGAATAATTGATTGGCACGGCCCAGCTTCCTCTGCTGACCCAGACCCCGGGTTTGGTTTGTTGCAAGAAATGGATAAGCTGTCTGTGTGCGTAGGCATTGCTCATAGCTGACAATGTGGCTGTTCTGGGATACAGATGTGTGTGTATGTATCAGCCCTGCAAACAGTGCATTTTAACTTACCCAGGATGTTGGTTTGGGTTCTTTTTATTTATTTTATTCTCTCCCGTGCTTCTGTGATGTGGGAAATAGAGCGCTGCCTTGCCTTAAAACCCACCACTGCATTGCCGCTAGTTAAGACGTGATAACGTTACAACCCAATTCATTAAGGGAAGAAACATTCCTCTTCAATTTGATAGCCAGTAATTATTCACTAGATACATAGAATCACTCATGCTTGAATATCAGGTAATTGCATGTGGGGGAAACAGTAATGCACAGACCAAACAGAGAAGGACATTTCTCCTTCTTGTGGCTTATCCCCAGGCAGCAACTAAGAACCACACAGCCACTTGCTCACACCCCCACAGTGTGTTGGTGGAGAGTATTAGAAAGGTAGGAGTGAGAAAACTCGTGGGTTGAGATAAAGACAGTTTAATAGGTAAAGCAAAAGCCACACATGCAAGCAAAGCAAACGAAGGAACTCATTCACCACTTCCCATCGGCAGGCAGGTGTTCAGCCATCTCCAGGAAAGCACAGCTCCATCATGCCTAACAGTTACTTGGGAAGACAAGCGCCAGAACTCCGAACGTCCCCCCTGCCTTCCTTCTTCTTACCCCAGCTTTATATGCTGAGCATGACGTCCCATGGGATGGAATATCCCTCTGGTCAGTTGGGGTCAGCTGTCCCAGCTGTACCCCCTTCCAACTTCTTGTGCACTCCCAGCCTACTCACTGGTGGGGTGGTGTGAGAAGCAGGAAAGGCCTTGACTCTGTGTAGGCACCGCTCAGCAATAGCTAAAACATCCTTGTGTTAACAATACTCTTTTCAGCACAAATCTAAAACACAGTCCCACACTAGCTACTATGAAGAAAATTATCCCAGCCAAACGCAGCACAATCCTGAGTTATAACTTGGCATTAATGTGAATTGCAATGAATGGATCTTCAGCATCGTTACTAATCTGGAAATTGGCCATTCCATCACCAGAAACATACACCTGTTTTGCAGTACATCTGTTGCCCTCCTTTTGTCCAGAAATAACATCACAGTAGGTACCAGCAGGCAGTCCAGTTTGCAAACTGACATTCATATTCCTATGTGAAAATAAGTGAATGCTATTTATCCATTGTTTTCAAAACAGATATTTCAAACTGGGTGTAGTATTTTTGAACGTGATGCTACTCCCTTACTTTGAAGGGCAATGTAAAGAGTGAGCTTTCTGATCCTATCCCTGCATCACTCCCTACACTCTTGTTCTGGCTCTATAGACCTGGTATGCAATTGCATGACTCTAGCCTAGGCTGTAGTGTTTGCTGTCATCAAGAGAAGAGGATATTCCCTTTCACATCAGTATTGCTAATGAGGGATGCTATGCTTCTCTCTGGGGACACAGTCTCTCCCACTGACTTACCAGTCATCATTATTGAAAACGATGAAGCCTTTATTACCACGGCCAAAAGCTACTTGATTGCTGCCATTGTCCCACCAGTTGGAGAAAGGCTGGCCGTCCACCACATTACGGAAGATAACCATGTTCCTGAAAATGCAAGGAACAGCTGTCACTGAGGCTGCAAGAGCCCTAAAGACATGAGGAACATGAAGCAAAAGCAACTGCTTTTACTTAATTTTTTCTCCACAGCATCCTACTTTATTTGACGCCAGCGATGTTCACAAACCCAGTCGTTGCCACAGGTAGTGTCTGCATTGATGGTAACAGGCTTTGTTGATCCATCCGAGTTACTTGGTGGTCCAATCCAGTCATTGACATCCTGTAATTAAAAAGAGAAGTTTCAAACCCCTTACTGCAGAGCACCCATCTGTAGAGAAAAGCTAGATGGAGCATCGAATTTCCACCTGCTAGATCCAACATGGGACAGAGAAATCACTTAACAAATTTAAACACACTGGACTGCTTCTCTGGCCCTGTTCTGATCCTTATTCACCAGGAGTGTATCTATCTATCTTCAGCATCACAAGCTTACCCGTCCATTTACAAAAGATCTCGGCCAGCGAAAACTTGACATCACGCGTGTGAACCCATACGGATGAGCAAGCATGAAACCAACTGCCATTTTATAAAGCCTGTTAGTTAGACATGAAAAAATAATGAGTCGTGGCAAGAGAAACCATGACAGAGAACAGACAGACAAACAGGCAAAAGGAAGAAGCATCACCCAGACAAGAGCAACCCTTTACCTGGGGTCCCAGAAGGTTAGAATGGAAGCTCCACCGGCCCCGTGCCCCCGCTGGTTGTCATGATTATCCACAAAGACCAGGGCTCTGTCGGAAGGCACAAAGCCCCAGCCTTCTCCCCAGTTCCTGGCCAAAAACACAAAGACTTGAAGCTACCCTGTCAAAACTGGTGTATCCAGTGTATCCTGGATAAGTCACAGCATCTCCATCCTTACTTTAAGTAGGCCATTTTTTCTCCATTCCACTTGCGGATCACTGTCCCCAGTTTTGCACCATACTTGAATTCTGTCACTCGGCCATTTCCAAAGTAGTCACTGCCTTTGATCGGCTCTCCGCCCAAGTCAATTACCTGGTACATGAAGGAGAAACTGTGAATCTGTTCTTGTCTCACAGAGACAAAAAATGCAATGTACAGTCCTCAACTCTAGTTCTTGTTTTACATTGAGAGAAAAAATATTCAATTATATTTATTTCTGCTGTGTAGATCAAGCCAAAGTCAGTATGGACATCATGGATGCATATGAAAACATGACTGAAAAAAGAAAAGGTAAAGTTGAATGGCAATCTGTTGTCACCTCATTTTTAAAAAGCACATCTTCTTATGTCTGCAGGGTGCTCGAAAAAATATTTCCTCTGAACGAGGAAGGTAAAGAGTTACCAAACACAAAGGAAAAAACATGGAGATTACCTCCTGGTAAATGAAAGGTTTCATTCCTGCAGAAAACCATTTAGTATTTAGATTTTTCAGCTTGTCCAGAAATGCTCTTATGTCCCCAGGCCACATATGCTTGGCAGCATCAATTCGGAAGCCTGCTACACCAATATCAATGAGGTAGTTCATGTACTCAGCAACTTTTGAGCGTACATAGTCCTTCTCCAGGGCCAGATCAAGAAGGCTAACCAAGCGACAGTCCCGGACCTGTGCAATGAAATAAAAAAAGAGCTTTGAGGTGCCACTCTGTCAGCTTGTAAAACCTTTCAATGAAACATTTGCATGTTTCCAGCCATAGAATCAATTCTTTTTGGATATCTAATTTGCATAGATGAGAATTATGCCAAGGTCTGCACAAAGACATAGGTAAATTTACTATACCGCTCAGTACTCAAGTTAGGACAGTTGGTGAAGGGTATCACCTCCCTGTGCAGATGTCATCAGAACTGAGGATGAGAAATGGCATGATGTATTGTTGCAAAGTCACCAAAGGAAGAGCAGTAACCTTGAGAAAGAACTGCCACACATTCTGTCTACAAAAAAAGAGTAAGTCGCTCAACCAGGGTACCACCTTGCACTGCTGTCAATTTTCCAAGGGGACTTCTTTATCAAGATCAGCTGAGTTTACAAGCTATAAGAAAGAACTCACCAGCTGAGCTGAGTACACTGGGCTCAGTTCAGGAGCAAATTCCTGCACATGCCCACATGAAACATGCAGGGAGCATTCTTGATTTCTCAGTACTTAGAATATTTTGCACAACAAGTACCTTTCCCGTGTGTAAGTTCACTACTTCATTCACTTGTCAGGTGACTAAGCACAGGTTTTGTGAGAAACTACTCCATTTGGCCTTACTGTAATGTTTACCCAACAGGTTAGGAAAAAAAAAAAAAGGAAAAGAAAAAGATTTCAACCTTTTGCCAGAGAAAGTTACCTGATACATATCACCATAATTTTCAATTTCTCCACTTGCAGTTTGACATTTGCCATCATTGAAATCCCAGCCAGAGTATGGCACAGCTGGGAAATCTCTGTTCCCAGCATTAAAATAGCTTCCACAGGTAGAATGCGTGCCTGAGCCACCTGCAGCCCCACACATATGGTTGACAACAGCATCCACATAAATATGAACCTGGAAAAGCAATAAGTGCATTTCAGTATGTTTTCTAATGATGGTGAAGTGATAGCCAGAGCTTTACCACATCACTGTTAATTCAATATTTTTTTCCTCTTCGGTTTATTCTCAGTTTCTGCCTCCGTTGAGGACAGTAGCAGTAACTTCCCTCAGCTGATACAGCACTTCATGCTGCATCAGATAGATACAGATTTTCAAGGCACTTACTTACTCCAACATTGTTGCATCTGGTCACCATGTCTCTGAATTCATTTTCATTTCCTGATCGAGTGCAGAGCTTGTAGCTGACAGGCTGGTATCTTTCCCACCAGGGTCTGTTTGGGTTAGTAATGACAATATTTTCGTTTGGAGGTGAAACCTGCAGATGAAACGATGTACTTACTTTGATAAGAAATCAATTGGTTTTATTTCAACATTTTAAGGATGAAATCTGCACTCTGCACCTCTGCTCTCAGAGGCAGGCTAGTGCCCAACCCAGTCTCTCTCCCACAGAGTAAGCTCAAGTCTGTGAGATATCCATCTTATAGACTGGCAAGAAGTAATTTTTCTTCTTTTGTTCCTGTGGGCTGCCCAGGTTCAGCATGGGCCTGCTTTCAAGGACACATGCATGGGAGGGCTGAAGCCACGGGAATTCTTTTTACCTGGAACAGTGACATCCTTAGGAAAGCCAAGACTCAATGCTAATGCACTTCCCTCGGAACAAGGTAAAAAGGAAAACTTAGTTTTGCAGGGGAAGCATTTCAGAGGAAAGTGTGCCCCTTTGTAACTGATCTGCTAGATATACAATGATGTCATTCATTGGCCCTGCAGACTGTAGGGTTGTGTCTAACAGCAGTTACTACTTCCATTGCCCCTTTCCAACACCAAAGTTACTTGGAGCTGGTTGTCTCCGATTCAGGCATTTTGATTTATTAATTAAATGCTACAATGCCATTTTCCTACCTACTCACAGGAAACAACTTACCTGAACTCCTCCAAATCCATTAGGAGCTAAATAGCGTTCACACTCAAGAGCAATATCAACCCAGCGCCATTCAAAGAGATGTACAATAGACGTCCTCCCAGCCTGAGTGTTGGCGTTATATTGCCCCCAGCAAAACCCTGCAGCTGCGAGTAGGAGGAAGACTTGCATGGTGCCATCAGTATAAGGCTGTGGTCTTTCCACTGACAATTTATACTCCCGCAAGATGGCAAAGTTCCTATTGCAGCTGTCAAAATTCACATAGATCTGTGCTATCAGTTATTACTTGGCTAGCTAGCTCGATATCATTCTTTTGTTTTGTTTTTTTTCCTGGATTGCCCAACAGCTGAGGATAAAATACCTTTTCACAATGATTATACATTATCATAAACCAAGTGGTCTACGAGTAGTGCACTCAAATTTAGAACTGTACTCTTTCCAATCATGTAAACACAGACACTTTATCCAAAGTATTCCAAAACATAACACATAGACCCTCAAAGCAGGCTCTGGAAAGTAAGAGGAAAGGGAGGTGATTAAAAGACAACTGGAAATCTAACCGCTCTAGGAGAATGAATAAGTATGCCAGCATTCAGAGGCATCTAGTGCTCAGGATTAGTCTGAGCTCAAACCACGGTGCCTGCTCAGCACTTGCAGTCAATAACAGATGTATCACATAACACATCATAGGTCTTCACCAGGTGAATCACACTGGTAACTAGAAACTGACCCCTTTTCATGCCTAAAGTTTTTCTAGTGTTGTGCAGTCCCTGCTAGAAACTGTTATCAGTTTTCTTCACACAGTTGTGCAGAGCAACTGTTGTTCTACCTGATTGAAAGCGATCAGAGCTGCAAGTGTTTTCCCCTCCAACAGAGACTCTGCATAAGGTTTCACCTCTTTAAATGATCAATGATTCATCTGAGTCAAGGAAGGAGACCCAAAATCAGATGTAAAGTGATATTGCAGATGACTTTTATCTGCCTGACATGAACCTGAATTTGAAAGCCAGAGCTGTTGCCCAAGTCCGTTCTCGCTTTTCCTACAATTTCCTCCGTCAAAAAAAAACCTTCTGACTTTTGCTCATGATGTAATTTCAGGTCTTCATTTGGAACTGACATAAGATCTCTGCATTGGTCTCAGCAACAGCACTCCATGAATAATCTTGAGTCATGCTAATGATAACACAACACTCTCAGAGAATACAAACACCAGAAAATCCCTGGCATTTGATGAATATCAGTGAGAGAAACGAAAAGTCCACAAAATTACACATCTACTCCAAGAGAAAAGAAAACCTCAGTGTACTTTGTACCTGAACTGCCTCTAGCATGTTCTTTCTGAAACTAGCCATGCCATTGAATATGTCACATGCATCCTTCTCTTTCCCAGAACTTGTCTTCAAGGACGAAATGCAGAAGCAGGTCCCATTTGCCCACCTGTTCATTTCATATCACAGACCTTATCAAAGGTCTCTGTTTCCACTACAACAATGAAATAGTAAATTACTGAAAATGGCCTTACCTACTCACTAACAGCAAGGAGACAGCAAGATGTTTGCACCTTGTGATTACCAATTCACTAAGAACAGGACCCGCCCCCATTCCTCAATATTACCAAGAGCAACCAAATGTGCCTGAGGTTAATTTTTACATCGCTATTCCCTGTTGGTTTTCATTCATGTGATGCCATGTCACTGCATAACATTCAGCTTCCAATGACATGCATTTTCCACTGAAATACACTGCTATCAGCCAAGGAAAGTAAGGACCCATCCTTGATAGCCTGATGCCATGGATGGCCAACTCACTGGCAAGGGGACTGGGAGCCTCAGGTGACAGGCTATTCAGCAGCTCAAGCTGAACAGGTTGCAGTCCCTTATCACACTGCGGAAATGCATGAGAGCAGGAGAGAAGGTGGCTGTCCAGCACTGACAATTTATGAGTTTCAAACTTAGTATCTCTTTCAGTAGGGTAAAAACATCAGGTATGTAATAAATTGGCTCTGATTTTCAGGAGAGTTTTAAGGGAGTTGGCACTTTGGGCAGATGAGACATTGGAGGGGTGTGGCTTTGTTTTGAAATCCCATGTGTTAATCTATTTGATTGCCTAGTATAATTTGAAACTTGTTTGTGAAGAACTGGAGGATGTGGGCTCTAGACATAGAAATGAGACCCTTTTAGTTGCAAGCTTTTACACTCAAACCTAGAGAAGCAGGCCTGCTCTTACATGTCCCTATGTGGTCATAGCACAGCTCTGTCAATCAAATACACAATACCATGCTGCAACAGCAGCATTTTCCCAATACTCTGCTGCAGTGTCAATGCATACACAAGACCTACCAGCACGTAACTTAACAATAAACCCCTCCAAAGGAAGAAGGCTGAGAGGAGACAGGCAGGAGTGACTTGCCCATGAAGCTCAGGGAATAATGCAGGCTGTGACTGCCCACAGGTGCTGCAAAGAATGCTGACTTCATCTCAACACAAAGAGGGCTGGAGGGCAGCCTTTATTTTACATTGTTGTAAAATAAAGTTGAGTGCATCAGCTGGTAGTACAACTATTCATCCCTGAGTTAATTAAAAGAGTGTGAATGGCTCCCTGGTTTAGCCAGACCAGCATGGGGAGGAGTGTACACATTGCTCAACACAACAGAGATTATAAAAACTAAACAACTAATAAAAGATTTTCAAAGATAGCAACAGGCTTTAGCTAGTTTCAACCCACATATTCTTTTCCAGTGACTGAGGACGCCCAGCATCCTGATGGTTAATATATTATAGACACCAGTAACAGAGATCACATTGGTATTGTGATTGAACTGTATATTGCAATTGTTATATTTGCTAAGTGAAATTACATTTGTATTGTGATTTCAGTATATTTTGGATTACTCTGCTAATTCAAAAAAACTATCTAGCATCGATCATCTTCAGGTAAGTAAATCTGATATTAAATATTACACCCTCCACATATGTGTTTAAATGTAAATATCTAAAAGAAAGAAGCTGGTCAGAGAGTATTGGACTCTGACACAGAGCAATCTCAGTGCAATCGTCGGCCTCACTGCCATTTAGCTTGACCAAATGAATAATCAATATTGTTGTGCTCTGTCATAACAAGGGCTCGAAGGGTATGAAAACTGTGATTAAGTGTGCCTGCAGCATTCAACCATTCCCAGACAAGTTATTAAAAACAGCGTAAAAGACTAGGGGAGATGACAGTCTTAAAGATGCTCAGTTAGAGACATTATACTTGAATTATCATCTTTTTAAAAAACAGATCATCTCTACATTTATGGCTACTCACCAGACAGGTGAGTATCATAACATGCTACAAAATTGAGATTGTCCTCCTCGCAGGAAAAAAAAAAGTTCCAAATTTCAGTGCTGTCTGCCATAAAAAGTTGTAATTGGGTTTGCATGGCAAGGTTTTGGTAGTGGGGGCAAGGGGGGAGGGCTGCATGGGTGGCTTCTGGGAGAAGCTGACAGAAGCTTCTCCCTGTGTCCGATAGAGCCAATGCCAGTCAGCTCCAAGGTGAACCCACCGCTGGCCAAGGCTGAGCTCATCAGCAATGTTGGTAGCGCCTCTGGGATAACAGAATTAAGGGGAAAAAAACCACACAACAACCTGCAGATGGAGAGAGGAGTGAGAATATGTGAGAGAACTCTGCAGACAACAAGGTCAGCAAAGAGGGGCAGGAGATAACTCCAGCTGCTGGAGCAGAGATTCCCCTGCAGCCCGTGGCGAAGACTATGGTGAGGAAGGCTGTCTCCCTACAGCCCACGGAGGTCCATGGTGGAGCAGATCTCCACCTGCCGCCCATGGAGGACCCCATGCTGGAGCAGGTGGATGCCTGAAGGAGACTGTGACACTGTGGGAAGCCCCTGCTGCAGCAGGCTCCTGGCATGACCTGTGGAGAGAGAAACCCCCGCTGGAGCAGGTTTGCTGGCAGGACTTGTGACCCCACAGGGGACCCACGCTGGAGCAGTCTGTTCCTGAATGACTGCACCCCATGGCAGGGACCCACGCTGGAGCAGTTTGTGAAGAACTGCAGCCTGCGGAAGGGACCCAGGCTGGAGCAGTTCACGAAGAAGTGCCCATGGGAAGGACTCACACTGGAGAAGTTTGTGGAGAACTGGCTCCTGTGGGAGGGACCCTATGCTGGAGCAGAGAAAGAGTGCGAGGAGTCCTCCCTGTGAGAAGGAAGGAGCAGCAAAGACAACATGTGGTGAACTGACTGCAGCCCCCATTCCCTGCCCCCCTGCACTGCTGGTGGGGAGAAGGTAGAGAAAATCAGGATTAAAGTTAAGCCTAGGAAGAAAGGGAAGCACGGCGGAAGGTGTTTTTTAAGATTTGGTTTTATTTCTCTTTATCCTACTCTGATTTGATTGGTAATAAATTAAATTAATTTCCCCAAGTCAAGCCTTTTCTTGCCCATGACAGTAATGGGCAAGTGCTCGCTCCCTGTCCTTATCTCAATCCATGAGCCTTTCGTTATGTTTTCTCTCCCCTGTCCAGCTAAGGAGGAGTGATGGAGATGCTTTGGTGGGCACGTGGCATCCAGCCAGGGTTGACCCACCACACAAGTCCACTGCAAATCCTAGCAAGGGTGGCAAACAATGGTTTCAGAGAAGCAGAAGAAGAGCCAGTACAAGAAAAGGTTAAGCTGCAACAGCTATAGGACATGAAAAACAATGCCAGTTTCCACAGCAAAAACATATTCATCAACTTGATTGCAAATTTTCAGCTGCCAGAATACTACCACTACATGAGATGTTATGCTTTTAAACCAGCTTTTCAGAAAATTTCCTCAGCAAGGCGGTACTGGCCACAGCACGCAAGGGAGACAGACAGTAGGTCCAGCCTCTGGGCCAGGGACACTACCTGGCCCCTTCCTCCCACACCACGGCTGCCTTGCCAGACACTCCAAGCCCTTGGACACACAGAGCGCCAATATCTGACCCCAACACCCATGCATGCTCTCTCCCACCACAAAAGGGAAACAGCTCTCAAAAGTACACCTTGACCTCAAAAATAATAAATCCAAACGTTCCTCTTCCATTTGCCCCTGCAGAATGGGTCGCTCGCAGTGAGTACTTATGGCCAAGCAGACGTTCTCACTTAAAGCAAGGGGCTGCACTCTCATGTTTACCTCTGCATTTTCTCATGGCTGACAATGAAAATGGGCAAGCCGCCAAGTCTGTGCTCCGTCTGCGTAATTCTGTGAGAAATGACACAATAAGCACCACAGAGACAAAAATATGCTGTGCTTTGGCCACTGCCACGAGGTCGAAGCGATGCCTGCATAGACAGCGTGCTTCTCAGACACCTTTGGAACAGCCACGGTGAACGTTTGTTTGTAGCAAGCCATTGGGGCCAACGATAGAAGATCTGTATTTTTGATTTGTACAGGCACAAGCTGACTGTGAACCTGGCAGCCTGCTGACTTGACTGACATCATAGGCTGGAATAATTGATTGGCACGGCCCAGCTTCCTCTGCTGACCCAGACCCCGGGTTTGGTTTGTTGCAAGAAATGGATAAGCTGTCTGTGTGCGTAGGCATTGCTCATAGCTGACAATGTGGCTGTTCTGGGATACAGATGTGTGTGTATGTATCAGCCCTGCAAACAGTGCATTTTAACTTACCCAGGATGTTGGTTTGGGTTCTTTTTATTTATTTTATTCTCTCCCGTGCTTCTGTGATGTGGGAAATGGAGCGCTGCCTTGCCTTAAAACCCACCACTGCATTGCCGCTAGTTAAGACGTGATAACGTTACAACCCAATTCATTAAGGGAAGAAACATTCCTCTTCAATTTGATAGCCAGTAATTATTCACTAGATGCATAGAATCACTCATGCTTGAATACCAGGGAATTGCATGTGGGGGAAACAGTAAATGTATAGACCAACAGAACATACATATTTTCAACTGAGTTATAACTTGGCATCAACTTGAACTGTGCCATGTTTCAGCACAAAGGCGTCTTCTCTTGACTTTTGGACATGGTGTTAATTCCCAGCCCAGCTTCCCCATAAAGAGTACTGCATTTCCACTTATGCACAGAGCAGCACAACTTTATTTTAAGTCATTTCTATTTCCTCATTTCTTTATTAGTACTTTAACTGAATAAAGCAGACTTACAAAGGCAAACTGGCATATACCACCTCTTCCAGATCTGCACTACCACCAACTAGCTCTTGTCTCTGTATAGCAGTATTTCATTAATACAAGCTAATACACTTTGCTCTATCACAGTTCATTCGGTGCTGGAGAGCCAAGACAATCAGACCACCTTGTACACTATTAGGAAAAACACAGAAGAGAAGAAACAACATGGGCACAACAGATCTGGTTACAATCTAGCATCAACCTGAATTGCAATGAATGGGTCTTCATCCTTATTACTAATCAGGAAATTAGCCATGCCATTAGCAGCAACATGAACTTCAAGTGCTGTACAGTAGTCGTCTTTCTTTTGCCCAGAAATGACATCGCAGTAAGTGCCAGCAGGCAGACCCGTCTGCAGAGTTACATTCAAAAACCTTTAGAAAATATTGAAATGCAGTAAGGATTATTTGGACTCTCAAATGCTTTGCAACACATGTTAGAGACCTTCTCAGATGTTAGGTGATTCTGAGGTTGTTATTCTGCACCACTTCCCTGGACACTCCAGAATCCATTCTCCCACAAAATGACAATACTCCAGGACTACTGAGTGAGGAGTGTAGAAAAACACCAAAGGTTCATGCTGTGCTCAGGCATCGTAAGGCCAGTCAACACACACTAGTTAAAATAATTTTTCATGTGAGCTCTTCTACATTATGGGCGCTTAAAGGAATTTGGTTCTAATCGCATAGAATTACACTCCTTTAGAATGAAGAAAATTAATTCTGTAAATAAATTAATTAATATAGTAGTATTTAAGTATTTACCAGCAGTGACAGGAATCTTGAGTGTTCTCACTCTCCAGGAACTTTAGGACTTGAACTCCACAACTTCAAAGTGCATTCTAGTGCAATTTTAATTTTTCCCTACATAACCCCAGTTAGCTTTTTTAGATTACCCCATTACAAGTTCTCAGAAATGTCTCTGTTAGTAATCTGGTTTTTAAGGAGCTTAAAGGTACTTGAGAAATGATAGATTCCACGCAGCTATTGTATTCCTGACATCACAGTACCCTAGAAGAACACACCAAAATAGCCAAAAAAACCTGCCAGCCCTAATAAAACGCCTCTCAAGTTTCTGCAGGTTGTCCAAAAGGAACTGTTGTGATGGACAGCACAGTAGGCTGGAAGACAGAGTTAACTAAGAACTCAACCACTACATCCTTCAAATTGCTCATCACCCCAACCTACTTCTAATTATTATAGATCTGACACACTCCTGTTCTCTTAAATGATCTCACTCACTCTTGCATACAAGATTGCAACACAGTTTTTATAACTGTCACTTTTGGACCATATTCCTGAGTTGCCAAGTTCCTTTATCTCTGTAAGATCAGATGTTGCTGTCTGACCACGGTCTTCAGTGATACTGCCAACACGAGGAACTGGGAAACAGCAAGAGCACACTTTAAGGCCTAACCTTGGACAGGGAGGAGCACTCCTGGTAGGGTAGAGATGCTATGTTTAAACTGCCAACAACCGAGACAGAAGAAGCATCTGTTACAAAGGTCTGTTGGAGCTCGCAACACCTTAAAAGCTTTCTCTGCTAACTAAAGAATTACAATTTATTCCTCTGTTACTTACCAGTCATCATTATTGAAAACGATGAAGCCTTTATTACCACGGCCAAAAGCTACTTGATTGCTGCCATTGTCCCACCAGTTGGAGAAAGGCTGGCCGTCCACCACATTACGGAAGATAACCATGTTCCTGAAAATGCAAGGAACAGCTGTCACTGAGGCTGCAAGAGCCCTAAAGACATGAGGAACATGAAGCAAAAGCAACTGCTTTTACTTAATTTTTTCTCCACAGCATCCTACTTTATTTGACGCCAGCGATGTTCACAAACCCAGTCGTTGCCACAGGTAGTGTCTGCATTGATGGTAACAGGCTTTGTTGATCCATCCGAGTTACTTGGTGGTCCAATCCAGTCATTGACATCCTGTAATTAAAAAGAGAAGTTTCAAACCCCTTACTGCAGAGCACCCATCTGTAGAGAAAAGCTAGATGGAGCATCGAATTTCCACCTGCTAGATCCAACATGGGACAGAGAAATCACTTAACAAATTTAAACACACTGGACTGCTTCTCTGGCCCTGTTCTGATCCTTATTCACCAGGAGTGTATCTATCTATCTTCAGCATCACAAGCTTACCCGTCCATTTACAAAAGATCTCGGCCAGCGAAAACTTGACATCACGCGTGTGAACCCATACGGATGAGCAAGCATGAAACCAACTGCCATTTTATAAAGCCTGTTAGTTAGACATGAAAAAATAATGAGTCGTGGCAAGAGAAACCATGACAGAGAACAGACAGACAAACAGGCAAAAGGAAGAAGCATCACCCAGACAAGAGCAACCCTTTACCTGGGGTCCCAGAAGGTTAGAATGGAAGCTCCACCGGCCCCGTGCCCCCGCTGGTTGTCATGATTATCCACAAAGACCAGGGCTCTGTCGGAAGGCACAAAGCCCCAGCCTTCTCCCCAGTTCCTGGCCAAAAACACAAAGACTTGAAGCTACCCTGTCAAAACTGGTGTATCCAGTGTATCCTGGATAAGTCACAGCATCTCCATCCTTACTTTAAGTAGGCCATTTTTTCTCCATTCCACTTGCGGATCACTGTCCCCAGTTTTGCACCATACTTGAATTCTGTCACTCGGCCATTTCCAAAGTAGTCACTGCCTTTGATCGGCTCTCCGCCCAAGTCAATTACCTGGTACAGGAAAGACAAAGCATTCCTTTCTACTTAAAAAAAACCAAACACATAAAAGGCATTGCCCTAGACATTGTTTCAAGGAACAGGAACTACTTGAGCCAAGTGTATTATTTGGCTTACTTGCAAAACTGTATTTAAAGCTATTTTCTTCATTTTATCTCAGCCTAGCTGTGAACTTGTTTTCTGTGTCCATTCTAAATCTCCTTACCTTGATTGATTACTAGCGCATAATTAAGGATTGGCCATACCAACTTTATATTTAATCTAGTCACCAATGTCTCTGCTTCCAGCACATGGGCAACCTCATTTCACTGTGTAGCTAAGGAATGTTTCACTATTTGCCCTAGACATTGCAAGCAACATACTGATTTAATAAACGCGTCTTTTAAAAACTTTAGCTTTTACTGAGTGAAACCAACAATTACCTGCTGCTTAGGTCTTATTTAGGATTCGTTATTCAAACATAAAACACAAATTCAGAATGTCCAATGGTTATGCCACTGGAAAACAATGTTTCAGATTGCAATCACCATTTTTATCTTCTGTTGCAATTTGAAATTCAGGAAGTGAAATACCTTTTTTTAAAACCAATAGAATTTTCACACTAACTTCAATGTAGTAAATTTCATCTCAAGTGAAATTTCCAGGTTACCTAGCTCCAGAAGGTCCAAAACAACTAGGGCATTTTCCATGTCAATTGTCATTTGTGGGCAGATTAGGTATTTGGAAATTATGGTTACTAAACCTCAATGATGATTTCTATAATCTTGAGTCTGAAAGCTGCTTGGGCCCAGCTCAAGCAAAGCATCGCTTCCAGTGTAGGACTGAGTCTACACTGTGCCTGCAATAAGTGTTTTTAAAGTACAATTAAAAACCATAAAGATTACCTCCTGGTAAATGAAAGGTTTCATTCCTGCAGAAAACCATTTAGTATTTAGATTTTTCAGCTTGTCTAAAATCGCCTTCACATCCCCAGGCCACATATGCTTGGCAGCATCAATTCGGAAGCCTGCTACACCAATATCAATGAGGTAGTTCATGTATTCAGCAACTTTTGAGCGTACATAGTCTTTCTCCAGGGCCAGATCAAGAAGGCTAACCAAGCGGCAGTCTCGGACCTACATAAAAATTCTGAAATGAAACATTTTTCACCTAATAAACTAAACATAGTTTTCTACACATATTTTGAATTTGATTACCTACATTACAATGACAAATTAAACTTTCACTAGCCATTGTTCACCATGCATATCTTTGCTTTGGACAGTTATCTTGGACAGTCATCTCCACAGAAGGAGCATTAAGAAGTCGGCATTCACCTGGCTTACACAGCTGTAGGTGCTGAAGGATTACAACAGAGAGTCAAACCATTAAATCTATAATCAGCTTTTTAATGCAAGTAGAAGGCAAAAATATGATAAATTATTTTTACTCCAGCATATTAAGGAACAGATTCATTACCGTTTCAAGTGTACTCATTTCATCTCTGATGTAGAAAAGATTTCTAGAAATTATATTTCTAAAGCTTTTAAAAATCTTGAGTTATTATAGCCCTATAAAACATTAAACTCTTGTTTTCTGTCCCCTTTTTGCCTTTGTTTCCTGTAAATATAAAATTATGGGCATCGATTTTAATCAAAAGAATACTTTAAACATACACTGAATATACTGAAATGCTTTTTTTAAATAACTCTTGTGATGGGTTTCCATAGCTATGCACATCTGCCTGGAGAGAGCAAGGTACATCAGCCTACGTTGCAAACTGTACTAAACAATTGGCTATAAAGATGCTCCTTTAGAACTGCTCAAGAATTTGGGGACATTTAAAGTCTCCCCTTCTGCCATTTCTCCAAAACCCATCTCCCCTAAACTTGGATTCAGAAAAGATCAAATGCATTTAAAAGGCATAAGACATTATTCAAGAAAGACAGGTATTTATCTTTATAAAATAATTTTTCATTCTGTGGTAGTTTTAAAGTCTTGACCTCATAATCTGCTATAAAGGAACAGATAGACTCCCAGGAAGAGAAATCTCTAAACAGAAGGTTGATTTTCAAGATTTTTATGAAATCCTAATCTCTCTTTTCTGAAATTGAGACCAAAGAAAACTTCCAAATAACAATAAAAGGCAAATAATGACTCTTACTTTTTTCCTAAAGCACAACCCCCCACCAAGACAATTCCTAAAGAGATTTTATGAACTTTAAAACTGTCTTTATAAAGTACCTAAAGCACACTTGTCTAAATCTGAAATTGAGCCATTGGCTCAATGAGCTAACCCTTTAAGAAAAGGTTTTCCTCTTAGCCACATTAACCTCTACTATCAATTTAGATGATTTTCCACGAGGATTTTTGTTTTATTTTTTAAAAATGTCTGGAAGTAAAGGGAAGCAAAGAAACCACAGCCCAGGAATTGATGTACATGAAAAATATAGTTCTAGATTTACCTGAGATATATCATGGTAATTCTCAATGTCTCCACTTCTAGATTTACATTTACCATCATTAAAGTCCCAGTCCGAATACGGCACAGCTGGAAAATCTTCGGTCTTTGCATTGAAATAGCTTCCACAAGTAGCATGGTCGCCAGCACCAGCATTAGCTCCGCACATATGGTTGATTACTGCATCCGCATAAATATGTACCTAGAGAATAGCATTCATATTTGAATTTCAGAAAGCTACTTCCCACGGCACCACTAATTAACATTCCCTCTCTCTTACCTCCTGCCCCATCACTGTATTTCTGCTTGCTTGCTTCCCCCAACATTTTATTTAAAATATTTCTCTTTTATTAACACATAGCAATGGTGATAAGACATAAATTTCAACAGATAGGCAGAAAACATTGCACCCATTTTAAAACAGGGTAGAAAAGAGAACCCTGGGAACTACTGACCTGTCAGTCTCATCTCAGTGCCTGGGAAGGTCATGGAACAGATCCTCCTAGAAGCTAAGCTAAGGCACATGGAGGACAGGGAGGTGATTTGAGACAGCCAGCATGGCTTCGGCAAGGGCAAGCCCTGCCTGACCAACCTAGTGGCCCTCTATGATGGAGTGACCACATCAGTGGACAAGGGAAGAGCTACCATTGTTGTCTACCTGGACTTCTGTAAAGCCTTTGACATGGCCCTCCACAACATCCTTCTCTTTAAATTGAGGAGAAACGGACTTGGTGGGTAGACTGTTTGATGAGTAGGGAATTGGTTGGATGGTTGCATCCAGATGGTAGTGGTCAATGGCTCTATATTCAGATGGAGATCTGTGACAAGTGGTATCCCTCAGGGGCCTGTGTTGGGATCAGTACTCTTTAATATCTTCATCAGTGACACAAACAATGGGATTGAGGGCACCCTCAGCAAGTTTGCAGATGACACCAAGCTGAGTAGTGTGGTTGACACACCTGAGGGACAGGATGCCATCCAGAGGGACTTGGACAAACCCGAGAAGTGGGCCTGTGTGAACCTCATGAGGTTCAACAAGGCCAAGTGCAGTGTGCTGCACCTGGGTTGGGGCAACCCCCAGTAACAGTACAGGCTGAGGGATGAAGGGATGGAGAGCAGCCCTGCCGAGAAGGACTTGGGGGTACTGGTGGACAAAAAGCTGGACATGAGCCGGCAATGTGCACTTGCAGCCCAGGCGGCCAACCGCCTCCTGGGCTGCATCAAAAGCAGCATGGCCAGCAGGTTGAGGGAGGTGATTCTGCCCCTCTACTCTGCTCTGGTGAGACCCCACCTGCAGTCCTGCATCCAGCTGTGGAGCCCTGAGCACAGGAAAGACATGGACCTGTTGGAGCAGGTCCAGAGGAGGGCCACAAAAATGCTCAGAGGGATAGAACACCTCTCCTATGAGGACAGGCTGAGAGAGTCAGCATTGTTCAGTGTGGAGAAGACTCTGGGGAGACCTTATTGCAGCCTTCCAGTACTTAAAAGGGGGCCTACAAGAAAGATGAGGACAGACTTTTTAGCAGGACCTGTAGCAATAGGACAAGGGGTAATGGTTTTAATCTAAAAGAGGGTAGATTTAGACTAGATCTAGTGAAGAAATTTTTCCCAATGAGGGTGGTGAAACACTGGCACAGGTTGTCCAGAGAGGTGGTAGATGCCCCATCCCTGGAAATGTTCAAGGTCAGGTTGGACAGGTCTCTGAACAATCTGATCTAGTTGAAAATGTCCCTGCTCACTGCAGAGGCTAAGACTAGATGGCCTTAAAAGGTCCCTTCCAAGCCAAATTGTTCTATGATTCTATGAAAAAAAAAAAAAACAAACCAACAAATCAAACCATCTTCACTTCAGTGCTACCATGTCTTCCCTTCTCAATTACCGCTTGTCTGTATCCTTGCACTGCTAACACTAGAAGGTTTTCAAAGCACTTACTCCAACATTGTTGCACCTGGTCACCATATCTCTAAATTCAGTTTCGTTCCCAGATCGTGTGCACAGCTTGTAGCTGATGGGCTGGTATCTTTCCCACCATGGTTGCCAGGGGTCAGTAATGATAACATTTTCATTTGGAGGTGAAATCTGTGAATAAAATGGTGCCTCTTCGTAACAGGATACTGATAATGGTTTATTTGTTTGCCCAGTATTGTTAGTGAAAGAACATAAAAATAGAAAATCAGGTCCCTTTAATGGAAGACGCTTACAATACCTAACCCATATAAATCCTCAGTATTCTCTACTTACATCGTAGTGGGCTGGAAATAGAAGACTTAGGCCTGGACCTTCAGCGGGTAGAAACACATTATAAAAATTATGTCCATGGACATTGTTTCCTAACTATCTTCGTGAATGCATGCCTCAAAGATCAAAAGAAGTGTCTGAAATCTGAAGGATTAGGTCAGTAAAGATAGCCCTGAATCAGGAAGGAACTGACTGCAGAACAACTGACCTTAAAATTGATCTGACTTCCCATTTTTGTTATGTTTTGGATAAAAGCGTTCCTAACACAAGACTTGTCACAGTTTCCAGACAAGTTATACCTCTTCCCTGTATAGATTCTTTCCTGGATACTTTTCAGGCAACAGACTTTTGCTGTTACCTCCAAGTCCCTGGGCATAACCACCTGATCCCACCACTTCTCACAAAGATCCCTGGGCTGCAGCCTACTTAGCTGGCCTTTGTGACTAGCTCAGCAAATTTGCATCTGAAAAAACTTTCCGAGACCCTGTCACAGTATGGATTAAAAAGATATCCAAGTGTATCCCATAGTCTGAGAAATCAGTTTAAAATCAATCAGGCCTGTGCGCCTGGAAAGAAGGTTGCAAAGAAAAGATGTATTACTTGAAAATTATGGGAAAGTTCTCACTCAGGCCAACTTGCAAATTCCTGGGCTACAAGATACAGGCAGACTTCCCTCGCCAATTTTTGCTGAACAATCTCACAGACAGACTGAAATGGTTTAATAGGTGACTGCTCTCCAGCCGAACTACCCCACCCATCCAACGCTACTGGTTCCACAGAAACACGTGTCTGTTGTTCAGACAGAACAGATTCACATCGACACACCTCCACCAGAACCTGGTGCAGTTCATTTCTGCTTGCTCACACCAGGTTCCTGCAAAGAAGGGTCACTTAATGGCTTAGTCTGACACTACACTTTACAGCGAGGAACTTGCCAGTTTGGGTGAACACATTTGGCAGCCTTTTATATTTACTTATTTAAAACCTTCAGCACTTTGATATTCTCTTTGGGGGCCCTTTTTTCAGTCATAGTTTCATTTTATGTTTATCTAGCTCTTAAGAGCTTCCCTTGATTTAAATAATATCAAGCAGGTAAACATAGGTTACTCTTCACAGCAGTAAAAAAAAGATTTAGCCAGTGATATGCAATTCTAATTCATCTAAATGTAATAGCACAGAGTGCAAAACATGCACTTTGGAGCAATGAAATAAATTCACGCTTACATGATGATGGCTGAAGAATGTATTTGTCAGCATTTACTATTTCCATTACCAATTTCTATTTTTCTTTCCCAGTACCTATCCTTTGGTGAATTGAACATTTTCTCTGAAAAAAAAAATCATCATCTGTGTAGCAATTTTACTACCTACTGATAGGAACAGACATACCTGAACTCCTCCAAATCCATTAGGAGCTAAATAGCGTTCACACTCAAGAGCAATATCGGCCCAGCGCCATTCAAAGAGATGTACAATAGACGTCCTCCGAGTGAGAGTATTAGGGTTGTACTGTGCCCAGCAAAATCCTACAATTAGCAGAAGAAAACAGATACCCATCCTGTGGTCTGCGATCAGTTGTGCTCTTCTTACTATTTATGTTCCTGCAAGAGGGTAAAGTACACATTACAAAATACACATTTAAAAGTAAATGCCCATCTCTGGCATCATATTTATTTAACTTTACTTGATTGTAATTTTGTTTGAGAATTGGAATCTATCTAAGCTATATCAACCTCCCATACTAACGGTAACTTTGTTTTTCTTAAGTTAAAGGAGATTCCTGGGTTCTGTCATAGGGGACACCAAACACTTCAGTGAAGGTTAAAATATGAACAGAAGGTTTCCTTCAGGTTTGCTACATGGAAGAGACCTGCACCCTTCCCTGATTTAATACCCATTTGGGAATGCACTGCTGAAAACTCCAACCTGCTATGATACAGGTACCCAAACAAAAGTTTACATGAAATCTTACATGATTTCTACAAAACAACCCTCATTTTTATTTCAGGGAAAGGATGATCCACATCTCTCAGTCAGTGGAGCTATGCTCTTTGGAGCAAATTCAAGCACAAAATACGTCAGTTTATGAAGTGCAACCTGCCTTCCAGAGCCTGTTGCTATAAGCTGTCACCGTACTTCACAGGCAGGCAGTGTTGTTTAGAATGACTCATTTGCTAAATTTAGCTTGTTTTTCTGCTTGCGAACAAAATAATTTAAATGAAATTATTTACTTGCAGATATTCGGTAGAGTATACAGGTAAATTTCAGCTGTCAGCAGTTGTTCTGTGTGCTTCCATTTTTATGAAAGAATGTTTCTTTGCCCTGATAGGAAGAACGGACATTAACAGACAACAAGCTAAGAAAGTTTGATCTTCTCCGATCAGAGAAGCTATTTATCAGATTGGCAATCCTTACTTACAGCAGTAAGTACACAATGCAGTAAACTACACAAAGCAGTAAGAATAATATATTTTGACCAAACCAGCTCCAGGGCGTAGTGCTTGAAGACTCAATGTAGTTTTGCATTTCTTTGAAATAGGTTTACTGCTGCTCTGGCTTCAGTACAAGCACTGGTAAGAGAATAGGTATGTTGAAATCCCCAACACACTCTGAAGGCTCTAGCTTCAAAATGCTTCTGAAACTTGGGAAAAAAGTAAGAGGCCTATATTTCTCTATAGAAGAAAAGAGAGCACAACTGATTGCAATCCAAACAACATGGGAGAGAACTGCTTCTGAAGAACGCTATTGCTGTCTTGGACAACGTGAGAACTCGGGTCAGCTTGTCTTCTGATGCATTAAAGTCTGCGGTATGAAACAGCTATCTCCAAAATACTAGCAACAATATCCACATTTGCGAGGCAGGCCTGCAGAATCTTCAGGTGTTAAAAGGCTGTTACAGGAAAGTAGTTTCCATGTGAACTCGTAGTTGCTTCCCACAGAACTTGCCTCAGCAGCTGCACGTTTCATACAAAGCAACTCCGCACTAGAGACGTGGCACTGCCCCTTACGAACCCCTCGTCAGGAGCAGCTCTACCGACCACAAACCCCGCCAGGCCTCTTCGGCGCATACAGGCGGTAACACACCGAAAGCAAGAAGCAGGCTCAACACGTACGTTTCGGGGCTAGCCGGTGTCATTTTCAGCGGACTCCAGCAGCACCGTCCCGACCGCCGCCAGCCGAGCGCCGCCGGGACGTCAGCGATGAAGGGCCGGCCCCTTCCGCCGGGGCGGAGCAGCGTGGCGCGGCAGCCCCGCGGCCCACGGTGGTGCCCACTGCTCTCCGCGCTCCGGCCCTTTGCCGGGGAGAAGCCGCTATACGGTAAAATCAACTGCCTTATCCACAAGCCTTATAGTGCACGTGATTATGTTGATTCAAGATAAAAACTACATTCTGGCATCGATTTCCGAAAGGCAAAGCTCTCAGCATATACGTTTACCTCACTTTTTTTTTTTTTTTAAAGTATTTTTGTCTTTGAGTATAGCACCCCCTTGCTGTTATCCTACTTCTCTGCTTTGAAGATTTACTTAGTGGCCTTTTACACAATATTTTAATAGCTTGGCTCTGTACTTGTAACTCAATGCAGGTGTTAGGACGTATTGCATGTTTCCTCTTTTAATATACCTTTTTACATGCAATAAATTGAGTCACAAAGCTTTGGAAAGTGGCTCCATCCAGATACAAACTAAAAATGTGGTAGCACAAGGAAGGGTTCCACCTCTTTGAAGGCTACACTGGATTAATCAGTATTTTCTACTTCAGTGTTGCCACAGTGGCTACGTTTGTCATACGAAGTAACAAATGGAGTTTGTCACTATCAGAAAAATGTTTCTTTTCTGTGGGAACAGCCAAAACCACCACTGGAGTACTTGTATGTATGTAACATAAAAGAATCTCATACCAGAAGCTGCTTGCTAGGATGGAGTAGAAGACTCAGGCAGGAGCTGCAGGACTCAAGTGTTTGTTCTACAAAAGCAAGAGTAGCAACTGTAAGCTACGTAAGGAAACCAAAGTATTTGCAACAGAAAATGTGTACTCTTCAGTCTTGTATCAAGTAGGGAGATACACTTAAGGAATCAACTGGAACCAGTTGGAAATGTCAGTTTGGAAAAGTGATTCTCAGTTTTGACATTAGGTCCTCTCTTAGCTGTCACCTTCCACAGATATAAAGGGATAACAAAGATGCAAACTATGTAACATGAAATGTCTTTACGAATTTTCCAAGTCACTATTGTCATAAGGACAATTTAGCTAGAAACCGTTCATTTCTGAATGCACATTAACTCCACTTCGCACATGACATTAATTTTTACCTTCTCAAACCCAAAATTTCTTTTTACTACTATATAGCGAAGTCCCTAAAATTCAATTTTTTTGAGGAAAAAGAAACACTCAAAAGACTGGAACTGAAGATGAGCTTTATGTATCAAACTCATGCTGAGGACACTGGGGAAACATGCATGGTTTGTTAAAATCCATCTCTTCAGAATTAAAAGCATATGAGAATGACCTTCTGAATTTGGCTTTCAAAGAAAATTCTGACAAGGCACACAATTCACATTTATATATAGGAAATAAATATAATTTAGCTTCTACTATCACAAGATCTTTGCTCTGTCAATAAGTCATTTTATACAGGAGCACTATAGAAAAACTCATGATTGTTAGATTATCTGAGTCAGCCTCACCTTGAAAATTATGGTGATAAGAATATATTCAAATTTTACAATTAAATGAGAAATGTTATCATGTCTATATGTCATTAGCTAATGAAAAATTGTGAAAGAAGCCTGCATTCACTGCTTATGTACAATCTCAGAAGCTGGCCCTAATGACTTTAAAAAAAAAGAGGTCATTTGACCTGAAATACCAGATCAAACAGAACAAGTGTTCCAAGAGAAAGAAAAAATAAACCCAAACCAAAAACCAAACAGCAGAAAACAGGTAGGCAAAAACCCAGCTGATTAAAGGGAATGAAAGCTTTGTGTTCTGACTTTAAAAAAAGTTCTCTCAACTGGACTGCAGTGGTTTCCTTGATCAGTATAGGATGGTGAGGAACATGTTTTATTTATTTAAAGATAATAATATAACGCCACCAAGAACACAGCTTGGCTTTATACATAATTGAATGGCCACAAAACACTCAAATATTTTTTTAAGCCACTTTTTTCTCTCTTCTAAGCATCATAAAAGTTTCAGAAGTTCTCATAAAACTTCCTCTCTACATGTATTTTTCCTGGCTTACAACTCCAAATACAGAAAAGATTAACTAACAAACAACTACACAGTCCACATGGTAATGCAGCAAATTAGCCAAGAATTCAAGTAAAAGCATTTCAAAGTAATCTGCTAAGCCAGTTTATATTGAAAAAACAGCAAAGATACACTTATTTTGGTCCAGCAATCAATACTAGTGATTTAGGCTGTTTGCAGCTGGAATGACAAAACTAAAGTCTTTACACAAGCCTGTTACCACATCATCAACTATGAATTAATATTTTACAGAATACTTTTCTCCTTAAATCCACTAGACACTCTTGCCATGAAAACGTCATTGCAGTTTCCCACGTGGTTTTAGATAGTTACGCTAGTCTTCCTCAAGGAGGTGCATACAAATATTCTGAATCATCTAGAACGTGCTGCACAGTTACAATTGGACTGTTCACCTCAAAAAAAAAAAGGTCTTCCCTCCCCAACGCTCACAACAAAACAAAAGGCAAAATGAAGAGAAAGGAAATAATTTATTAGAGATTTCACAAGCAAACTAGCATACATTTATCATATGTCTTGTGACAGTTTAAAGATATCTGGTATCTTTAAGATGATAAAATTTATACTCTGCCTTAAATACTTTAGAAATGCTACTACGCACAGTTCAAGAGTCCTGATGATTACACTGCTTCTTCCCCCAGCTTGATAATACTTGAAAGAGATGGAACACAAAAGGGACCTGGAACATCACAAAGGCATGTTAAAAGTAGTAGTGTTATGCTTTCTTTTGACAACTAGATTGTAAGATGCTTAGTATTTAGAAAAGTGCTGAATGAAAAAAATCTGACTTAATAGAAACAGGCTATATTAATTTTATATTACAGTAAGTTAAACAATAATGTAATATGAAACCCACAAGAAAAATGTAAGTCACTGGCAAGACCACTACCTCAGTGCAGAGATCAAAAAAAAGAAAACCAACAAAAAGGTAGCACTGATTAATAGTTCATTAAGAGTTCAATTCCAAATAGTTCATTGCAAGATACTGTTAAGATTTTCTTCTCTACTCAGAAAATGTAAGGAACGTACAAACTAAGTCAGCTACAGATTGTTTTTCATATACCAGAAGAACAGTTAATCATCAAATGATCTAAAATGCTGGTCAACCCTTCAATATTATTAAGAATTGCTCTGCAACATATTTTAACCAATGTATTACTATTATATTTATTTAAAGAAAAACAAGGCGACATTCCCAGTGTGCACTCAGCACAGCTCCACATATATCAGTAGAAGGAACACTTCTAGCTCATACAAGCTAAGGAACAGGACCACAAATCAGCAAGTTATATGACCTTTGAGGAAGAAGGTGGAATCCACCTTTTAAGACTAAGAACCTTCATTGTGTCTATTCACACAACACAGACAACTCTTTTTTTTTTTCTCCTTTTCCCCCCTGAAAAAAGTGCCCTTTGCTTTTAAAATTACCAGATTAGTTCAAGCTCTAAAATATGTAAACTCCTCCCCACACCTACTCTATATGAAGACTTAGATGCAGTTGAGTGCTATGGGAAACATTGCACAAAAAAGGATACAACAAGAAAGGATACACTCTGCATGACAGTATTACTGCAGTATTTACGCAGGAATGTTTCTAAAGAAGAACAGCAGAATGTGGTTTAATTTTACTTGACTCTCAGTATTGCATACACATAACTTTATGCTACCTATCAAAAGCAAATATGCCTCTTTGATATAATACAGTTTTTGACCCCTTATGAGATTTAATGAGGGCTGATGAGTCCAACACTAAACTCCATATTCAAAAGTAAATACATTTTTTGATAACTTGGAACTACTAGGATAACACCAGATTTTTCTGTCTCATTAATTCTCCTTCAAGTCTTTGCCATTTTACAGACTCACTTTTTCCATCAGGTCCAAAACCCAATCATGTTTCCATTCAATGCAGGCTTTCAAGTCACTTCCCTATGAAGAAGCTGGAGACCTCTCAAGATCAGTGTCTTCTACATAACCTTTCTCCCAAAAAGCAGTATTTTAGCTACAGAAAAAATAGTCACTCCAAATACTAACTGAAATTTTTGCCAGTCCATCAGGAAGAAGACATTTCAGCCAGCAAGGAGTTACATAATACATGTGGCTTATAAAAATACTATTTTCTCTACAAATAATAAAGCCTTTGTAGAGAAAATACTAAAAAATAATAATATTTGTAATAACATTCATAAATTTAACACAGCTTCTTTCTGTTTAAAAATAATCAAAAGTTTAACTTATGTCATTTTAGTTGTTAAAAACTAACAACAACATTGAGATGCACGATACAGATCAAAATTTGAAATCCCTCAATTGTTTGCATAAGCTTCTTTATATGCATGTTTATGTTTCAAATGAGATTCTGACACTGTTTTTCCTTACAGACTCAGATTTCTATAACGGAATTTTGCATCATAAATCAGCATCCATCAGAATATTCCAGTAGGAACAGGAAAACATAGTCATGCAGAAATAGGGTTCAGTTTCATCATTAGTTGGGAAGTGAAATAAATACTTTTAATTAAACCTCATGGATGCCTAGAAATCTGTATTAGTCTATGGCACATTCTGTGATCTTTACACACAAATGGTCAAAGTAAGGAAGAAGTTCTGCCCATGATACATTAAACCAAAAACACCAAGGTAACTCATGTAAGACTTTCAGGTGTACAAATAAGTCTTGCATAAGTATACGTTTGCTCACTCTGAAAAAAGCTTCTGAGTTGACCATCAACATGATTAATAACCAAGCAAGCACCTTGTTATTTTCTTTATGTAATTCAAGTATTATTTATCATGTTTAGTGAAGTCAGAATTAAGTTAATGTACAAAATCAGTTGGAAAGACATGGAATTCCTAGAAGAATAAAAGTGTTTAGACCTCACGGCTTTCCAACAGCTAAAATACTTCAAGTTTCTTTTTTGCAATTAAAGAAACCTTAATAATTTTCTTCTTAGACACTGGATAAAATAATATAAATACAAGGTTTTTTTCTAACAAGGAAGGAATAAGAAACAAGACTGAAACACTCCCATAAACCCTTGCTCCTAACAGAATACTTTAGCCAAAGCTCATTTGTCTCTTTTCAATGACCAATACAGAAGAATGCCTGTAAAAAAGTGATCTTTAATTTGATAAAATAAAATACAGATTTTGCAAACCACAAATCAGTAACTCAAAATAGTAAGTGGTAAGACCAAAGAGCATCTCAGAAATGAGGGAAACAAGCTCAACTATAATCTGATGAAAAAATCCTTAGACAACTGACAGAACAAGAAACCTACAATTGAGGTAACTGTTATAAATAAAATATTATATAAGTTATAAAACTTCCCAATAACCACACTGTGGGGTCTCCAACCGATTTTTAAAAATCAAAACCAGCTGTTCACATCCTTTATTTCAAACTTCATTGTTACTTTGGAAAAAACCCTGATCAAAACATCCAGATTAAAGACACATAATGGATTAAGTAGAATGTTTCAGAAGCATTCAGTCTAAGCTTTGAGTTAATTTGGTCTTAGGAGGAGGCATAACCAGAGTGATGCCCAACTGTAACCTGTAATTAAGTTAAATGCTCTTTAAATTTGCGGTAGCCGATCTATCAGAGGGTGCAGATTGAGAAATAAGTGCTTCTAATTCTTGCACCAGTTACTTCACGTGCTAATTTCAGACAGTTCACTACTCAAATGGTTTTAGGCCATGAAGCCCCTCACAGTTAAATTAGAGCTGATTTTGCTTGAGTTATTCTCATGTAAAGCAAATAGTGAGAGTAAGCAGTAATGAAGTAAAGCTATATGATAGGAAAAAGTTAAATAGTGATTACTTTCTGCTAAAAGTTACTTTCCCATCAAGTTTAGACAATAATGCCAAAAATCAGGACCTATGCATTCCACAACAAAGAAAGCCTTGATCAAGGCAACATTAAGTAGAACTTTCTGACATTATATCCTTTCCTAAATCAGACAAGTTTAAAGGATGCTGCAGCAGCACTAAGATCTCATTTTCCAAAGTTAGCAAAACCAAAGGTCCTTTACAGAGCTAGCAAAATTGAGTTTATTGCTGGAAACAGTTCTTCAGGGTCACTTCACAATGGCAGGGACAGAAGGAAAGGAAAAAAGAGGCAAAGCAAAAAGCCAAGACCCAGAAGATTACTAAAAGGTAAGTGGTCCGATTCTACAGAATTATTCACCTTAGATCCCCAGATTAAGGATTAGAGAAATTGACAACTACCCTAGGATATCAGGATTAGGGACATGGCAGTCTCCAAGTTTCTAAAGAGAGGAGGAAGAAACATTTTAAACTTACGCCAACTATGTACCTTGCATTCTGGTTTTCAGATATAAGTGCACATTTAGGAAAAGAAAATTGTATGGAACATTTCCCCTCCACCATCACTATTCCTAAAGAAGCTATTAAAAGGTAACCAAAAAAACCCCCAACGAAACAAATTAACAAAAAACCCCAGCCTATTTCTTTATTTTCATTTTCAGGCAAAGAATCCATACCTTGTGCAGTGCTCTACTTTTTTCTTTTCCCTTCATTGGCATCCTGTTTTGGTCTAGCTGAACGAGCAAATTGCTGATATTCTGTTAAGGACTACAAGTGTCAATGATAAACAGAAGCCAATCAAGAAATAAAAAAATAAGTATTATTTCAACAAAAGAGAGTTTAAAAAGTGGCCTTTATCTGTGCATCAATTCTACTACAGTATTAAATATTATAACAATAGTGTCCATTAGTGAAACACTGTGACTTTACTGATCTGCAGTACAAAAAAATTTAAGAGAGCCTGCCCAGAGTTTACAATACTAAGTAAATAAGGAGGACTAACTGGGAACGGGTTAGGTGCAAACAGAGTAACTACAGCAGGACAAATGCTTGATATTTACAATCCTACATCCCAGCATGTTAATTACATAACTTTGATGTATGGATTTGTGAGGAAAAAAGCTAAAAGGAACAGAGGTTGAGGTGAACAAGAATACAAAGAAAAGGAAATAAACTATGAAACATTTAAGTGAAAAATAAGAAAGGACTTACAGACAAAAAACAGGGCAATGCAATCGAAAAGTCAAAATTCCAACATGTTACACAGGCTGAAAAAGTAACTGACAGTTCCAGCTGGACAGTAAGTCTACACAGAGACCACTGACCCCAACAGGAACATTTATGTTCTTAATTCTGTAAACACAGGCTTAAACAAGTCAAAAAGTCTACTTAATGTAGATACGATGGTCATACAAGCTAAATTATCTTTTGATCCTGCAAATACAAGACCACAGAAGACAATTTTATTGTCTTAAATAAAGCACATTTACTTTCCTATTTCACATGAGCTGCCTCTACATATTTTTCAATTGTCATAAAATTAACAATAGTACACTATGCTATGCTGCCTGGTTTTCTTAAGGTATCTCCTCTTTCCATAGATTTCTAGTAAGTAGAACACTATGGCAGCAAAACTAGAGATTGATGGACAGATTACAAAGAATATAATGTAAATGTTTGAAAAAAAAGATACAACCACCATGGGTTTTTCAAATAAGACATATCCATTTGCTTCTTTTAAAGCTTTAGAAGCTGCTTTTTCATTAGGAAGTCCAATGAAAGCCTGTCCTTTCATACGGCCTTCTTTCATCAAACGAATATCAAACCTAGAGGCAAAATTGAGAATTGGTAATTACTCATGTTTAACCACACTTTCATATTTCACAGTACAAATATAATTCTCAGGCTTCAAGTTGGAGAAATAGAGATGGGAGCAGAGCCTACAAGCAGGAATTATGTCATGGGAGACCATTTTCCCCAGGGGAACCATTTAGTAAAAAGTAATATTAGACTGCAGGATGTCAAATTGGTATGCAACTGGAGTAAATATGACATATGCAAAATGATCAGATATACACAATCATCTACACTGATTCTGCGTTCCTCAGGCAATGAACAGTAAATGTGGTAATGAAAATAAGGGCAAAATGGTAGGGTCTTCAGACACTGTTCAAAAAATAATTCTCTTTCCGTACTTGTGATAAATGAAGATTTCTAGACAAAACAGATTTTTTCTTTATGCAGGAGCATAAAGCAAAAAGTAAAGATCACTACTTTTTATATCACAATTCTCACCAGTATTATAGAAGTTAACATAAAAGGCTTAATTTTAATCAAGTACCAAATTAACTTACATATTTCGTTCCACTTCTGACTGGAAGTCAACATATCTTCCAAAAATGAATTTGAGATCCTGAAATTAATGGGTAGGTATAAGAGGAAAGCTGATAAAAAGCTCTTTTGACAAATATTTAACTTGCTTGTTTACCTACCTTTTCTTGTACTTGTTTAGCTAAATTCTTCACATATATCCTGCAAGTTGGATCACCTGGCTCATAGTTTTTGAAAACAGAAAATTTTTCCATTTCTTAAAGACAGAAAAACAGACAATGTTTTAGCTGATTTACTTACTTTGTATTTTTGCTCAGTATAAAATAACTAAATTTAATATATGATCAATTAATAAAGAAAATAGAAGTATTTGTTGCAACAAATCAGAGCGCTATGATTAAATAACTTATTCTCAGAGTTATACCTTCTCTAGAAAGTCTGTTTTTCTCTAGATCCCTTCTAGAAATAAATTCTGATGGTATTTCATCTTCCTCCTCTTCAGTTTCCATTTTATCATTTGAGCTAGGAGCTGGGAAGATCCTTCCAAAGCCTGTATTATTGATTTGTTCTGTGGTTGCATAAAGGTCTGAAATTTCAACACATTATATAAGTAGTTTGTATGTTTATTCACAAGAGGATCAACAGAAAGCAAAAAAAGTATGCTCCTTTCAGTAATATTTTAATATAGTAGACTTTGTAAAGCAATTAGAACACAGCCTTAAAGAAATGAGTCTTAATCCCTGGTTTGACAAACACAGCTGCTCTAGATGGTCCTATAAAATCAACCATGCTACAAATAAAAGCCATGGCACATGCCAGTTAAGGTAAAACTAGCCTCGCTGTTCAAGCCTGTATCCATTCCAAAGAAACTGTATATTACTCCAAAGTACCAAGAAATACTGACTGACCATAACCCTATAAGAAACCATCACACCTCATTGCTATTATTGCCAGCATTTTTATAGCAAATAATCAGTGCATCAAAGAGAAGGAGTTGGCAATCACTTGAATGCTGCTTTCTAAGAGCTGGAAAAGGAAAATCTGAAATTAGCCTGATATATTGTATAATAATCTATCCAATTGTATAATAAGCTATATAATACCGAGAATGCATTTGTAGCATATTTGCTAAAGACACCTTAATATTTAAAAGAGTGTGCAACTCGCCATAAAACCACAGATCACACAGGAGAGAAAGAGACCTTTAAAATCCTCTAGATCCTTTATTGTACTAAAGCACAGAGTTCTGTGCTTTAACATGGGAGAAGAAAGCAAACACAGACAAGACACAAGTTGGTGTTCTTAAACAAACCCTGATGTACGCTATTTGAGACAGCTCCATTACAAAAGAAAAGAATTCCCTGGCCTAAATTTCAGCAGCCTGCTACACACTGAAACCACATGAATTTAATATTAAACATATTTGAAATACGAACTTTCTTACCATTTTTTTCTTCTTTTTCTGAGTTTATCTGAAGAACAGCTGGGATGTCAGTAGTAATATGGAACTCAATTTTTTTATGACCTACATGATGTGGCTGCTCAAAGACATCTGAAGGTGACAGTGCAGCGTGCAAATTACTGTTTAAAACAACTGCATGTTAATTAAAGATTCAGACACTGAAGAATACATACTCAAATACAAGATTTCTTCCAGATAGATTTTATGCTGTTGTTTTACCACATATTTACACATATACTGTGTATTTACCACAAATACACGAGTTCTCCATTTCATAAGTTTCACCCAATACAGTTCAAGTTGATTAAAACACTGCAAACACAGTAGGTATGCCTGGCAGTGAGAGCAAAAACAAGAATTACATACCACATTACAGTACAGACAGGCACTTATGAAAAACTTTATCAATAACTTAAAATACAAAAAAAATAACAGGCCTTGCTGATGCTCTCACATAATGTATAAAATAGATCAGATTTTCAAAAAATATAGCAAATCACTTGGAGGAAGGCGGCAGCTACTGGTAAAAATACATTCACAACTGATCATCACTACACAGAAACACTACAATGGTGTCTACTGTGCCATAGCACTGCAGTTTCAAAACTCAAACTTATACTGGAAGTATAAAAACTGATTTGGTTTAACTTTTAAAATTTATTTTAAATTTTTATTTTAAGAAGTATCCCAAAGAATAAATCCAGATTGCTTCTGTCAGCGCTGTGATATTAAATTTTTTTTCATAAAAAAGAAAAACAAGGATTTTTATTGGTTTGATAGCCAAACAAACACAGAGCTTTACATATTTTACAGATTAACATTGTTGAGCAGACTTGAGTTCAAATTACACAAAAATTTGGATCTTTAGAGAAATAACCTAGCATAAGGATAAGGGAAGACCAACTCCACTACCAAATTTACATATCAGTGAAGAATGTTTGTTTTAGAACAGCAACACTAAAGCAAACATGATACACAGAATATCATTTAGCAAAAGAAATAATCTTCTGAAAAAGTGCAAAAACTACAGAAATAATACAAACCTGTGGGGAGTACACACAGGAACATTCAGTAAGTCTTTAATTCTTTGCTTTTTTCTAACACCACGCCTCTTTGTGTTTATTGGTCTTTTAGGCTGAAGGGTTGCCAATTCCATCAACTTGGTCATTCTATTTTAAACAAAATTTAAAAAAGAACCAAAGTGGCTTACAGTTTATTTGTAAATACTCATTTTGAAAACCCTTCTCCCTTCCTTAAAGCCCTTGAAATACAGCTTTTAGAATACGGTTATACATCTAGCTACCTTAAGACAAAAACTACATTAATAAACTATAACACATAGCAAATTAATATACACAGAGCACTTAAGTGACCAATCAAAATCGTAATGAGTTCAATAATACCCCTTCCTTCCCCAAGTATGCACATAATTAGGACACTGAAGCTGTAGAAATGCTAAGATGACCCAAGCTGAACCTTTTTTTATAATAGTATTTCCAGTCAACAGGAGTGCCTTTTTTCAAATGCACATATTTTTCTGAATATAGCATAGGGACTTTCTGATTTACTTTTCAGTTTAAATAGCAAATAACGAAAATTGCTTCATCATTTAGTATTAGTTTAAAGATTAAAAAAACAGCTATGATGTAATTCAGTCCCAAAACTGCAAGAGAATCCTTAGCACACACAACCTCACATTATTACTACTCCTAGCAATATACACTGATGTACAAAGAACATTTTGGAAGTCAGAGTGCACATACCATTCAGGCTGAGTAGTTTACTTAGTAAAGATGTGAAAAAATGAAGAATCCAGAAAATAAACTAATTATTGCTTCCTTATATCTGCACACTCTCTTCATTCTGAGTTTTTGTTTTGTTGGGTTTTTGGTTTTTGGACATGGGAACAAATGATAATTTGCATACCATTTGGCCATTTTCCTCCTCTTATTGTGATTGAAAACAGCACTGTCCTCCTGTTTTTAAGTCACTCTGGAGCTTCCTTAAGCATCTGGAAAGATCATCTATATACTGCAAACATTAACAGATTCCACCATTTGCTGAACTAGAAGTTAGAAAAGCAAAAACACCACTTTAAAGGAGCCCAAAAGCTTGCATATTACGAAAATGCATACCTCTCCTTTTCCTCCTCATTATCGCTTTCATACTCTGATTCATCTCCACTAGATAGCTGCTCCTCTTCTTCAGGCAAAGGAGGTTCTTCAGGAGGCAGCGGTGGGATTGGGGGAGGTGGCACAGGCACTGGTAAATACTCTTCATACTAATTATGGGGAAAAAGTTTTAAAAAGTAACTAAAGGTTTTAAAGGAAAAAAAAATGTCATATCTTGTCCTTCCTGACAATAAACACGGTCAAAGCAATAAATTAGAAAATGACAGGAAGCATTTTTTTAGAAGTATGTTTATAGGGATCTAGATGCTATTTTGCTAAGCTACATTACTAATGAAAACTTTCCACAAAAAAAAATTTGCTGCTTTCTCAAGTGTAACAGTGAACATTTTCAGTCGTTTAATTTGAGGAGTTAAAAAAAATCCTCAACATAGCAACCATGGCCCTGGGTTTTTACTTTACACTCAGCTTTAAGGACTTTCCTCAGAAGAATATGGTCAAAACGTATGGGAGGATGCCTAAGCTCCCAAGCCATCTCAGTTTCTACACTGAGCCTTCCACCACCTACCAAAGCTACATTTCTGTATCTGTAAGGAGTGAGGATTTTATGAAAGAAATAATTTTTTTCACTGAAACTGCAAAAACAACATAAGAAATGCCCCACTTCCAACACTCTTATTACACAGCTACTTTTATGTACCATCAGTTCCATACGGCACTGATGTCTTCTGGCATTACTCTGTGCCCATTAGAAACTGCACTGGGAATTTCAAGGACTGGCTTTTCACCTTACTACTCTTTTTTGCATTGCCATTAAATTCACAGTGCTTAATCTGTCCCAATACCAATAATAAAATTATTCTCAGAAAATCAGTTTGAATTAATTTATTTGATAGATTTATTTCATAGTTTTCTTTACCAGCTAACTCCCCTGTTATTAGAAGCAGGTGTTCTGTTTGGGCAAACACAAAGTGTAGTGCAGCAAACTTCACTATATCCAAATACTGTGGCTATCACTATTAACACAAGTCCTCACTTGCTCTATCTTCCACTGGCAAACTGCTCTATCACAGCAACAGAGAACTGAGACCACAGAACTGGTATTTCTATTTCCCTCCCCCTGCCCCAAAAGCCTCTGCCAGTTTCCCCTCAATCCTGCCTCTTTCAAAATACACCCTGGAGACCATGCAAGTTAAATCCAAAAGCGCTGTATAATCTCATTAATAATCTGAATCCAATCAGAACTCCAAAGACAGACAGGGGTCAAACTACTTCACACATCTTTGTAAGGTAATGGGCTAACAGTATTCTTTATTTCCTGTATCTGTAACATGATCCCTTTTTTTTTATACTCAACAGTTTGAAATACTCCTGTGCTACTGTCATATATGTATATTTCTTTGTTCTAAGTATAGTTAAAAAGATTTCTTTAGAAGACTAACATGCACATCTTACCCAATGAAATGCAGCAGTATTTGCTATCCTCTAGAGAGTTCTCCAACTTTTAGAAGTTTAAACTTAGATCTCCTATCATGTTGCTAACACTTTAAATTCTGAATCCGTTATACAGTACCTAAAACATATTTTAAAAGTTACCATTGGAGGGCGAGCAGTAATTGGTCCAAAAGGTGGTGGAAGATTCATTTTATTCATAAGATGAAGTACCTGAAACGATTCAAGAGAAGTAAGATAAATTAAAAATATAGTTCCTTGCTAGATATCATAGGTGATAAATTCTGGCAAGTGTAAATTAGCATAGTTTTAATGAAGACACAACTACATTGGTTATTAAACAATTTGAAAGCCTACACTTGAGATCCAACATTAATGGTAAATCTGAGAAACACCCTAAAAAGGCTAATCAAAAAAAGTAAAGCAACTTCTCAGAATTAAATTCCAAGTACTCAAGTCACATCTAATTAGAGAGATCATATACAGTTAAGTCTTCAGTGTCAATGAAGTTACTTCTGGTCAAATTACATCTTTTTAGCTCAACATAGTGAATAATGAACATTGGCTAACACAATCACAGGAAAACTAACTTATATTTACTATGACAAAAATTATTTATGTGGATGATTCGTAGAGGAAAAAGGAGATGTTTCTGGTTTTATACTTTCTTTTTTTGCAGTTTTTTCCTTACCTGGACATAAAATTTGGGCACGCTTGCCAAGGCATTTGCTATATTTGCTAGGATTGTACTTGAAGGTGGTGGGTACAAATATTTGAGGCAAGAATTGATAGGAAAGGTGAGGCTGAGGAAAAAAGATTAAAAACAAGACATCTTAGCACCATTGCCACATAATGACTGATAATTAATGATTACTAGACATTTAACTATTCATTACATCTGAATTATCACTGAAATATAATTACTTCCCCTAGAATAGTTTTAGGCCATTTACATTATGTCTTTAACATCAGGGAGCAGTCCCCTAACACATGACTGGGCTTGGACCAAAGTACCAACACACAAAGGAAGCCTAAAGCACACAGAAACAATCAACATGTCCAAAACCAAAAGCATAGAAAACATCATAAACACAATGCTCATAGTGCTGGATTCATTAGACCAAAAAGAAATTTATTCTTCATGTATGCAAAAACGCAAACGGGGAAAAAAAAGAACAAGTAACCTCTGGAAAAGCAAAAGTCAACAGTATTCTGCTGTTAACACTGGGGCAACCTACTTGGTCCTCACACTCTTCCTGAGAAAGCAATGTATAGTCCTAGAAGGCTGTTTCGCAATCCACAACTTCACAACTCAAAGCACCCGTCACTACTCAGCTGTGAGGGTTCTAAACTTGAACTAAAGCAATCTTTATAACAATTGCTACAGCTATGCATGTAGAACAGTAGCATACTATAAAACAAACAGTGCACAACACTTATTTGGAAATAAACTGTAACAGAATAAAATAATTAAACCCAAAAAATCCACTAACCCATGGTTGGGTGCAATTCCATTCTCTATTTTAACACAGCTTGGTTCTTTCTTCTCTTCTTCTTTCACTGGTTCTTCTGAACTGAAAATTAATTTAGCCTTAATTAAAACTGGACAAAATTTAGGTGCCTTACATAACATATGAAATATGTTTCATCTCATCTATTAAAAATAAAACAGATTAGTATTTTTAACTTAATTTACCAATGGCATTACTACAGCCATTATTAATTCTTAAGAATTAATACACGTGGATAATTATTGTAGCCAGGCTTCTAAAATAAATATTTATGCACATTTAAATTCAAACACTTCTGACTTAAATCTACTCACAGGAAAAGAACTAAAATTTTTTCATGTTACTCTCTGTTCAGAGACTTTATACAAGTCAAAGGTATTAAATTAATAATTTGTTCATATTCAGAGAGTGGAACTAAGAACTTAAAATCTCTATAGTTGATTTTAATTAAGCACTATCACATAGCTTCTATCACTTAATTAAAAAAATAATTAAGCTGCATAGTTAGTCTTTCAGGTTTACCTGTGTAATATGTAACAGTACTTGACAGCCAACTGAAACCCAAATTATCACAGTTCTTGGTCACATTACCATTAGGATTCACTGATTTTTTTATTTTTAAATATTACATATTCTTTAATTATCTGAAGACTCAGTTTTAAGTTTGTTCTGCTCATGCTTCAAGCTAGATACATGCAAATCAGCTCCAGCTTAGAAGCCAGTGGCTATAACAGTATAGTCTTATACAGTTATGCTAGCAGGTGTCAGTTCTGCCTGACTCTTGATTAGTTAAGAAAGAAACATCAGGAAAGCATTGCATGCACTGTTTAACAGCAAAATGAAATTATAATCCTGACACAAAAAAAAGTAGAAGTCTTTTTTTAAACACAGGGAACCTGTGCAACACAGAGGTCAGTTTACGCAGACTGGAGTCCTGCTCTGTAAATGAGAACAAACAGGACCATCTGCTGATTAAAGATATTAGTAACTATAGGAATAAGGATGGGAATTATTTCCTGATGACACTGAATGAAACAATACTAATGGGAGGAATGCAGTCACTTATTTACAGATCTGAACCTGCCTGTTAACACTTCTAAATAGTTACAATTTATCCATTGACTTATCAGTACTATAAAAGTACCATGAATACAGAATTTACTTTCCTTGCCACAAACACAGAAACTAATTTATTACGCACATACCTTTTACAGTTCTCTGAGAAAGAAGGCTGGCTAAGTACCTGCACACTATCTTGCTCCTTTGCAAATTCGACAACTAAGGTGTGACCTAGAAGTTTCAACTGATGCAGTCTTGACAATGCCTTCAAATAATTAGAATGGAGAAAAGAAAGGGAAGAAGAAACACACCAGAATTATTTCAAAGCATAACGGTTTTTTCTCTGTTTTTTTTTTTATTTCAAAGCATAACTGGTTGGCAAAGCAGCCACAGGATGCAGTCCCAACTGCTTTAAGCTAAGTCTGGGCCACTACAGACACAGGTAGTTCTGGACTGTTCCTTGCCTTCACAGCCCTGCTTTTAGCAGTCTCTTCCCTGCCAGGAGGGAGAAAAAAGATGAGGTTGCACAGCTAGAACCATTGCAGAGACTGAGGTCATCTGAACACAATAGTGAGACTGCAGCCTTAACAATGATACTTACTACATAGCCTAGTAAATCTCTGTGATTCCAAGTAACCAATCACTTGCTCATGAACTACAAACATGCTGAAGTCCACTAGTAATAGAGCTAAGAATTTTGAAATCAAGATTCTTAACAGTGACACTAGGAAGCTCCAGCATTCTGCTAGTATGGATCCTGACAGGCTGCTAACGATTGACACAAAGCAACCTAAATTCACCACTGTTCACCTCACATAGTCTTTGTAACTTTTTGAGTAGTACTTTACAGTATGGCCTAAAAAAAAAGCAACACCAAAAAAAACCAGGGCATAAGAATGAAATTCAGGGGACAGGCTTTTTACCAATTCATATTTTAAAAGCCTTATTAGTACTACCTTTCTGGCATCCGTGTCCCCCATTAACATGGTAGTTTTCTTTTTCTTAAAAGAGTTGGGCATTCAAGGCAGTCTTGAACTGCATACATCATTATGTCTGAATTTTATGGCAAATATGCAATTATGCAGGAGACAAGTAAATTGTTTGGTTTATAGTTTATATATAAATGCACACAAACCTAGCAAGGCCCTAATCAGTCTCAACTCATGTAAGTTTGCCATGATCTAAGTGACAGGTTGGATGAGATGACTTTCAGAAGCCCCTTCCAACCTACCCTTCTTATGATTCTACAGGAGTGCTTGTTTTATCAAATCCTTCAAGCATCTCCTGAAATAGAGCTCTAATATTACATTGCTCTGAATTTTTTCCCCAACACTGAGTACTAAATGATGTGTAAAACATTTTAGAGCACAACTGTCAATTCAGAAGAGTGCTTTGCTAAAACATTCAATATCAGACTCAATACAAACCTTCACAGCTGCATTTTCACTGGGAAAGGTAGCAAAAGCAGTATGTTTCTAAAAAGCAAAGAAAAAAATGGTCATACTGAATTTAAATTAAAAAGGTACGAATTTGCATGTAAAACACATACAAACAAGTAATTTGTAAGTTCAAGTATATGTATTTGAAAGCTTCCACACAGTAGTTATCTAACTCCCATGTAAGGCAAAGGTGAAGGAGTAGACAACATTTTACTTAAGAATTTAGGACAAACATCTCCTGCAGTCAAAAATTAGGATAGGAATTCAGCAGTTTGAAGAACACAGGCAAACAGTTGCTTTTTTTCTAGCAAGCAAAAGCCATTCTAAACTGCAAGAAAGTATGTATTGACAAAGAAGTTAAATTTCCTCCTTCAAAAAGAGGATTAATTTCAGCACCTCTCAGCAGCAGGTTTTCATCTAAGCAACTTCTAAAAGTAATACTTTTCCTACTACAAAAGTCATAACTATTGTTGTACTCTGAAAGTTTAGATAGTTTCTAACTAACATTTTCACTACTTTAAGTTTAAAAAAGATTAAGCTTTCCAAATTAGATAAAATTCTCACAGAATACAGTTTATCCTAAACTTAAATTTGTTTTAATAAACAATTAAAATTACTTCATCTTGCCACTACCCAATTCAGTATTGAAACCCCAAATGATTAATACTGTCATAAGAGCAGCTATCCGGAAAATCTTTGTAACAAAGTCAGTATTTTTAACATCCTGTAAAACAAAGCATAACACTGACACAAGATGTGGACATCATTTATCTGCAGTTCTGTAAGAATACAAGGCTTTTTCCAAACAGCATTTACACCAGAAAAATATTCCTATATTTTTGTAATTTGGAGGGAAGAAATAAAATAAAAATTTCAAGAGACAGACCTGTGAAACTGCATCCCTATTTACCCTTCTGCACTGCTTTTCCACAGCCTTATTACTAACAACAAACGAGGCCAAAGCTGCGGCCAAGGCCACAGGACTTGCAGCAGGTGGGGAGACGGGACCCCCGTGCCAGACGCTGTCCCGACCGCCCCGCCTGGGCTCAGCGGTGCTCTCCTGGCGTACAGGGCCACGGCGCCGCTGCCCGCTCCCGCCCGAGCGGGGAAAAGGAAGAGCCCTGATCCGGCAAACACGCTCGCCCCCCCGCTGCGGCCCGCTCCGCGCCCCTGAGGCGCGGCAAATGGGCCAGGGCGGCGGCAGGGATCCCCCTGCCACTGCCGCCCCCACCGCCCGGAGCCGACCCAGGCCCCGGCCCTCACCAGCCGCCCGTGGTCCGACAGGACGCGCACAGACACCGCCCCAAAGTGCTTCAGCAGATCCTCCTTCTCCGCCACCGTCAGTTCGGCGGGCAGGTGCCGCACCAGCAGCGTCCGGCCCCGTCGCCGCGCCACGCCGGGGTGAGGCGGGACGCCGGGGTGAGGCGGGCCGGCACCCAGGCCCACACCGGCCGCCCGCGCCTCCTCACAACCCGACGCCGCCATGACAGGGCCGAACCGCCCGCCGCACGCACCCGGAAGCAAAGGGACAAATGGCGCGAAAGCGGAAGTGGGGACTTGGGCCTCAAGTCTCGCGAGACTGGCGGCGGCGCGCGAGGCGGTGTGTCGCTAGTGGGAAGGGCGGGAAGCACGCGCCGACGAGGCCGTTGTGGCGCTGTGGTGCTGCGGGTTCGGGACCTGCTGCCCCAGGCCGGCCCTGGCGCCGTGCTGGAGGGGCTAAAAGGGACGCCGCGGTAAGCTGCTGTGGCTAGCTCCGCGGTTTCTCTGGCCCGTGTGCTGACGGGCGACTGAAGCAGCAACCTGAACCAGCAGTCGGGCTCTGCCCCCGTGCCCTCGGTCTCGCTGGTGCCAGGCGTGTCGTAAGCGCTGTGGTGAGCTGCCCGTGAGCCGCTCTTTAGGGCCGTGTGTGTCAGGTGATACCTTAGACAGATGATACACAAAATCTGCTTTAGTCAAATCTGAAATAATGCTCCAAAGGGAGGGATGACCTTTCCCTTCTTCCCCTCCTTTAACAGTTAAGTCTTCAGACTAAATTGTAAGAAGTTGTATTGCTTTCAAAATACCATTCTCATTAGCATTTAGCTGAAGAGACTTCTCTTTTCCTCCAGTCACTTTACCTGAACAGCAAGGTATTAAGATCTCTCTGCCAAACATTGATATGCTGCTTCAGGACAGCAGCTGCGTCTGGCCAAGGCAAGCAGCATGGGTGAAGCACAGCCATAATTACAACCTGTAATTACAAGCATGGGATGGGATTCTGCAGCATGAGTAGCGGGTACAGAGGCAGTGACCAGCCAGCTACTACTGCAACCAGATCCATAGCCTGCCTTTTCTTCTGAGGCCAGAGGCTATGGTCTCAAAAGGGGAAAAAAAAATCCCGAAACTTGACTGATGAAATCTCAGGTCTTAGCATATCTAATTAGCTGGTTGCTGCCTCGCAAAAGCACCACCTGCCTAGGTCACTATTGCCACTGGCTCTGGGTCCGACAGAGCCCTAGCGCCTGATGGCACTGTGCAGAGCCTGAAGGACTTGCCCTCCCACTGGGCAGCAGGAATACAGAGGGACACTCAAGCTCTGGGACTGGTGTCTGGTGTGCACTGAAGCGAGCCACAGAGAAAACACGTTTTGTAGGCTGTGCAGTGTACCTGATGAATAGGCAATGGTTGTTTATTGTATCTTTCAATAGAAAAAATAAGGCCTTCAGTCCATAAAGTCCTCAAGGCAGCTTTTTTTCCTTGAAGTCATGATGGACCTGTCACTGTACATGCAGTACACCTGAAGGGTCTTGGGCCATGCTCATTTCATGACTGAACACTGACAATTTGGGGGAAGATTTGGACATTGTGGGTGGTCACAGTGGTGTCTCACTGAGTAGGTCAGATGACAGTCCAAGTTCACCCAGATGGGTTTGGGAAGGACTTGGGGAAAAAAGACTAGGGAAGCATGGGATGTTCAAAAGGCATCTAGGGGAAAAGTAGAAATTTAGCAGCAATTTCTTACAGGATCCATTACTGCATTTTTGTTGCTGTCATTAGTATAAGCTAGGAAATGTCTATGAACTTGGAAACAGGTGGAAGAATTGGCACAGTATGCTAATATGGCAGTGTACTTTCTCTCTTGATGACACCAGCAGTACTGTTTTTTCTGAAGCTGTTGGAACTTTAAAAGTAACACTGGCTGGCCTAGTAAGTTCTGTGTGTGGCTTGTGGTTTGCATAAAGTCCAGGAGACTTTTTGGGATATGCTGGTCAACATGAAATTGTAGCAGATGGGAGTGTCAGGATTGCAAAAGCAAGTCTGTGGTGGCTGTGCTGCTGCATCCTGTTTAAATTGGCCTTAGTTCACTCCTGGGTAATGACATAGGAGAACTTTTTATGCATCAGGTCTGTGAAAACTTGTAGGCAAACCGATCTTCCCTGTATCCCTTGTAGCTCTCTAGTACATTCCAATTATTAATCTGCACATCAGTCACCAGATGGTAAAACAATGATATAACTTCAAATATGTTTTCCTCTCAGAACTAAGAAGGACTGTTCTCAGTTCTGGTCAGGGTAGGCTTAGGAAAATATGTATTTTCTAGTGAAGTTGAACACAAGAACAATTTCACTGGAAACAACTGTAATATCTCATGGCTGTTCAGCCTACCTGTCCCTCTCAGCACAGAATCCCCCTCAAGAAAGAGAAGAACTTTTTTAGTCTGTTCACCCTGTTGGACCAGGCTGCTGAAGCTGAACATCGCTAGAGCAGAGGTTTAACAGAGCATCATGCAAGTCAAGGTGATAAAAATGTGCAGAAAGCAAAAAAAAAAATTACTTTTTTCCTTTCTCTCCCCCTCATCCAAAGTAGGTGACTAATGTGTTGGTTTTTTTTTACTTTCCAAGGTATTAAGTTTGTAGATACTTGAACAATAGGGTTCCTCAATACAAATGCATCACATTTTTGTGTTGAAATTCTAGGTTTAGGAGTTCTTTGCTTATACAGAGAGAAATTTCAATGCAAATGCTTTAGTAATACCAGTGTGAGTCAGAACTACAGACTCAGTCAGGTCAGACAAGGAGGAGACTGTTTTGTGGAGATCTCTAGTCCACTCCCCTACTCAAAACAGGATCAACACTGAATTCCAACCACATCACTCAGGACTTTCTCCAGCCTGGTCTCAAAAGGCCCTAAGGGTGAGGATTCTACAGCCTGCACAGACACGTTTTTCCGTTCCTTAATTAACCTCCTGGTGATTTTTTTTCCTCCCTTTTTATCCAGTTGAAAGTGATAGTATTTGTATAAATGTGTGGTAACTTCATAAAGACAAAATTTCAAATTCACAATTAAAATCGAGTTGGTAAAAAATACAAGTTTGAAAAAAATCAAGAAAACTAGTTTTGTAGAATACCCTGATGTTTTGCACACCATTCATTACCCACCCCATAAAGTTGTCCATTGGTGACACAGTATCAGCAGCAGCCAGGGGCAGATACAGTTGTCCAAAGTAATGGAAGTCTAACTCGGACTGTCCTTTACAGTCATTTATGAAAGCAGCGAATCAGTGACACATTGAATGATAAACTGGTTTATTTAATTTTATTAAAAAATATGTAAGGATCCACTTGAAATAGATGAGTTTACTTTTGGATGGTATGAGTTAGCAGGCTGACAATTTTTTGGAAAGTACTTACTGCATCCTTAAACAGGGATGAGCATTATTATGAGAGCAGCAATGGTTCTGTGTCTTGGAGCAATTAAGATAGATACACACAGATGCTGTTAGATCATCATCTTGATAAAGTGAGACCAGAAAGAGGCTAAATATTGAAGAAAAGGTGCAGTGTGGGATTTCTAGGCCCTGCTGTTATCGTTATTGATTATGTCTTTTCTTTTTTCTTTTTCTTTTTTTTTTTTGTAATATGCCTCTAGGTATTTCCTGTTGTCTCCAGTAGACATTCCAGTTGGCTGGCCACAAGCAAGCCCTGAGTGAGGGGTAGCTGTGTTAGCATGAAGATAAGCCCAAGGTAGTATGGCTTGTTTTACCTTGTCTACAAAATACTGTATACTCATGTACTTAAATGAATCTCCAAGGGCAACCTAACATTTTGTAACTATCTTGTATGGCTAGGACCAGAAAGGCCACCAGAAGCAGAGTTTTAAATGGCCCACAAAACTGATTGCAAAATCCACAGACTAAATAACACTGTATAACAGGGTCATATTATTTCATTACTGAAATTGCGTAATAGAGTTAGCACTATGGAAAGACTGTACAATTGAATTTACTGACTCTTTCAGTTTTGCATTCATCCTTTACTAATACAAGAAAAAAACCCCTCAGATTACAACAGCAGCAACTCTAACCTTATTTCAAGTTCCTTCCCCCAGAAAAAACAGTCAGAACATTTCATACAATTTGAGAGGCTGTCAAAAAAAGGCTTTTTTAAAGAACACAATCTCTTCACTAAAGTGAAGAAAAAAAAATGCTTTCCTCAGTTATTTTTTTTTTCAAATTATAGAATTGTTTTTCTTGGGTTTTTTCCTGCTTTTAATGAAACACATGAAAGACTTTTGTTATTCTCTCTATATATTCTGTACATTATTCAGACTGTGGCAACTGGAATACCAGTATCAGAATACGGAAAGCGTTGTCCCTGCACACTGAGAAGACTCAGCAGCAAGTTCTAATAGTTTCTTTACTTTTTAAACAAATTTCACAGAGTTTGTTCTAAACAGTGGTGCCTTTTGCCTTTCTTTGCCTATACAGTGTGTTATAGTTGCTTTTCCTCCAAGCCTTTATTTGAATAAAAAGTTTTTTAACAGCATCTGCATGTTTAAGCATGTCTTGCAGCATAGGAGTAAGAAACCATGTAGTGTAACACTTTCTTTTTGTTATAAAGTGCTACATTTAAACAGTGAAGTGTCAATCAAAACAAATTACCTTTCTCTCAATATGCTGAGTGAAAGAACTACGCGCTGCATTTCATCAGTTTTGAAAGTCAGTTCTCAGGTTACATGTCTAACGCTAAGGTGATGTATTTCATATCTTAAAGCAGGTGTCAACAGCCTTTCAGGTGAAAGCATAAAATCCACCTCTGCATAAGCTGAGTGCCTATTTTTTTTAACCCTATTAGGTTCAGCACCAATGCCTTATTGTGTGTTGTACTTCTATGTAAGACACAATGTCTTTTTCCACCAGATACAATCAATATTTTATATGCAAGTACAACTTCATTCTAGATCATTGGGCTATGAGTTTTCAGGCATGCTGCCTTATATTGAAATGAAGAGCCTGTACACTCAGTTACACACTGCCATTCCAGAAGTAATTGATGTTTTACTTTCAGCAAGCTGTTTGACACTGCAAGATCTGACAATTGCAATCTGCTCTTTCCCCTCTTTCTATCCCTCCTGCCTTGTAGAATGATATCTATAGCTGTGTGAGAAATAATTATAGGTGACAAAAAATAAGTAGGGGAGGGGAAAAGTCATCAAAAGAGACTTGCCTAGTTTCTTTCTAATCAAAGACTGTCTAGTATAGGACATTTATTACCTGTGAATCAGAGTTAATTCATCATATAGGATTTGGTGACATCGTTATTCTGACTTCAGTGTTAAAAGCATCTAGTGACTATTTGTATAACAAGTGGCACAAGAAAGCAGAGACATTCAAAGCTATAAATAAATTTAATTGCATTCCAATTGTATGTTGATATGTGGATTTTCTCAAAATTTCAAAAACTTTGGCCTGTTCAGCAGTAGCAGTTCTTTAGGATGGTATCAGTGCTGACTTTTCTGTTTCTGCAGTTGCATATTTTGAAGCAGAACTTCTCCATTTATGGCTCATGGTGCAGAGTAGATTCTATCAATTGGCTGATAAGTAGATGTATTTCCTCTGTGGAAGAGCACGAGTACCTCACAGGAAAATAAACGATATAGTTCTTAAATATGCCATCATCACAAGTAAAAGTCTCTGTATCAAACCATATCCAACACTAGGGTACTCCTCCTTATTCTTGGGACAAGTGTCAAAGAAAGACTAATATCATTTCGAAGTACAAGTTCCATATTTGCTCTCAAACTCCACATGAAACAGCTGACCTGTAATTATACAAACAGTGACTTGCACAACTGTAGAATGTGTAGCCAGGACCATTTGACTGGTTCTCCAAGTACTGCCTGCTTTTACTTTTCCTTGATAGATTCAAAATACAAGTTACAAATACTGTATAGCACTCCAGTATCCACAAAGCTTCTACAACTGCTCTTGTGTGGTTGCATACAATTATGAGAGAAATTGAGAGATTGATAAGAATTTCTCCATACACCTCATTGATTTCAAGGCCTCTGCTGTCATACTAGGCCTGTGTTTCTGTGTTAGAATGATAAATATTTCATTCTATACAGAATGACTACTTGTTACTAGTTTATATCAGATCTATTTTTCAGTACAGAGGTAAAGTAAATGAAGTTAGGCATAGCCACCTGATAAGGAAAAAAATTGATGTTACATCTAAACAAATTAAGACAAAGCTCCAGACAGGTCTAGATGAATTCAAGCAAAACAAATCTGACATGCCTCAGACCTGAGGGTTTGCGAACTCAGTGAAAGCCTGTGGCTCATTATTCGTAATGGCAATACTGTATTTACTGGCCTACATGGTAACATCTTATATTACCAGGTCATTATTGCAATAACAGCTCTGTAGATCAAAAATATTGGAGGCATAGGCAGTATTACACGTTATTCAAATTCAGTTTCTAAAAGGTATTTTTTCTGCCTAATTGCTTTTGATCTATACAAGGCTAGCAGGGCATTTTTTAAGAGTTTTAGAAACCTCAGGACAAAATGTTTTAATTGCTAATGAAAAAAAGAAAACACAAGAGCAGCTTTGAGACATAAATGGCAAAACTGCTGGGGAAAATATGATTTTCATGGTGGCAGTTCTGTAACTTCATATTAATATGAGTAGTGTAGTGTAACAAAGTAGAAATAAGGTCACAGAAGGAACAGAATACTGCTGATAAGAGAATAGCTATTACTGCTAGCAGCATGTATACATGTGACAAGCTTCAGGCGTGGACAAGAGCTGTATTTTGTTAGGTACTATGTAAGCATGCATATAACCTCAAAGAGACTGCGAAATGATTGCTAAATGTCATTCCACTTGACTTGTACATTTTGTGGGGGGGTTTATTTCGATTTGCAGTATATCTGAATGCAGTTAAAGAAAAAACGAGTAAGAGTACACGATGTTTCCTCTGTTAGCGTGCTTTATTAAATTTATTTTCTGTGAAAAGAGAAAGTAGATTTTTTTAAAAAAGCTTTAAGTCAGGTAACTGTCTTCCTGGACTTTGCCTACAATGCTCCCTGAAGTGTAAGTAGCCATTTTCTTTATGCTTTTCATTTTTCTGTATGAATGAAGTACCAAAACAATGGATAATTCACCTAGAATTCTGCTTTTCATATTTAACCACTAGATGATGCTGTGACTCTTAATTGCAACTTACACTGTATTGTTAACATTTTGTTGTTATTCTTTCATTTTATAGAACTCTGCAACATTTTCATACTTGAAATTCTGAGAATTTCACATGATTCTAGAAGCTATGCATATATATATTCTCCACAGATGCAGATGGGGACTGCTTTGAGTAAAGATTTTTGCAAAAAGTGGAAGATATACTGAGAAAAAGATTTTCTATATTTAATTCAGATTTATATTTCATTTCGTTTATCTGTCCGACGTAATTACTTAGAATGGTGGTTTTAGTTTCAGTTTTAGAATTTATTTTTCTATGCTGTAATTGCATCTAGAATATAGGATGACATTTCTATTTTGCAGCTATTGCTAAAAAATGAGATTATCTTACTTATTTCCATAGGCATTATTTCTGATTTCTGTTGACAGAATTAATTGCCCCTTTTTATATTAAGAAGCACAGTGGTGTGATCCACACTTGGTTGTCTTAGCCAAGATCTCCATTAGACTTTCAAAGATGACACCATTTTACTGATGATCTTCTCAAAGTGATTTCAGAAGAGCAGCATTCTTTCATGTGAGCTAATTGGTTTTCACCATTTGCCATGTCTATGAACTCCTACAAACACTTTTTTATTTCTGCAGTAATTCTTCCATCTTCTTATGGGAAATGTTAACTACAATAAAGTTAAATTGATTGCAGCAGACAAAGCATACATACTCAACTAGCTGCCTCCTCTGTAAAGTGTTAAAGGCATGGCTCCATTAAGGTGACCACCCTATGTTAAAAACAGCGCAGGAATGAAAACAGGTTATACAATTCAGAACAGCCTGTAAGCTAGGTCAGCACCTGTCAGTTCAAGAATAAAAGAGGTTTGGAACTAGCATAATATCAGACTTTCCCACTTCTAGACATGCATGTAGTATACTTCTGCCAGTCAGAGATCTGGATCCTATTTTCAATATGTAAGCAAGGAAATTACGCTCTTTGAGAGATAAGTAATACATAAAGCCTGTTTTGCCCTCACTGAAATAGCATCTGCTAGTCACACTGGGATCTAATTAGGAAACGGCTACGTTGCACTACAATGCCGACTTTACCGTGACATTGTTATATCCACAGCAGGCTTTGAGTTGAGGTATAATTCAACATTCATTTTAAGAGTGAGTTTTCTTTTTGCAAACTCATTAACTGTTATACTGAAACTGAGCTCCTGTCACATAAGCATAATAACTATTGTTTTGGTGTATGTCTTTATAAAGCCTACCTCAAAGGAAATTAGTAAGGGACACCAAGTTGCAGTAGTTATGCTAAATATATAGGATATTACTGATTTTTCTTCCAGGTATAAGCTTACTGGCACCTTCAAAGACATCTAAAACTGCCTTCCAAAAAAGTCATTATATACTTATTTAGGCAGCAAGTACATGAAGTAAAAATTCCTTAAGTGAAATATTTGCCATTAAAATTCGTTGAAAATATTGTGCCACTAGAATGACAGTGTTAGGGACCTTAAATTTACAGAGCATGCTTACACAGTTGCCGTGTGCATGCAGTAACACATTCTAATGAGGCAGCACAATGGAGAATCATAAGGCTTTAGTCAGAGTTAACCACAGGCCAGTCTTAGGCTCTAAGAGACCTAGAATAAAGACTGAAAGCCACTTGTTTTTCTTCTTCCACCCTATGACCGAGCAATTTAGTGGCGATTGTTTCAGTAATGGCCCCACGGATATCCAGGTACTGCATAAAGTATTTATTCAGTATTAGTAAGGATATCAGCATTCTACACGGACTTTATCTAGTCTTAAAACTATTGGTGTACTATAAGGATTAAAACTGATACAAGAGGCTTCATCACCAGAATTTACATTTAAATAAATCTATATATTTTCCAAACCCTGAGGAGTCTTGGGTTATAACAGACTCCTATTTTGAGAGAGTGATTGTTTTTTTTTTAACTTTTTTTCTTTGTGTCTCAACTCTACTTTTAGATGTTAGTAGGTATATCCGTTTCTACTCTGGCAGAACTTCATTGGTCAGAAGAAGCTTCCCTGCTGCAAAAAGAATTTTCTCTGATAACTTTAAAAAGTCATCTGGAGATTTATTGACTTAAATTACAGAAGCTCACTTATCATTATGGCTTTGTGTAAATCACAGAAGACAATGAAAAATTTCAAATGGAAATATAGTGGATTTCACCCATTGTCACTGATAAATAGTAGAGCTCAAACAGTCATTAATATTAGATGTGTACATCTACTTTATATATTGGTGCCAAAGTCAGCCTGATATTGAAGTCAGGTCATATTTAGGAGGAAGAACGGAGAAGAATGAGAGGGCACTATCTTAAGCCAAACTGCAAAACATAAGGAATATTCACACGTGGTTAAATTCTTTCCAGTGCAGAGTGTCTGTAAAAGTTTTTTTGCGGCTCTGCTTCATTTAAGACACAACTATAAAAGGCTGTATTTCTTTGCCTAGGTTCTTCTCCTTGTTGCACCCTAATTAGAGTTTTTATCTAGGATGTTATCATTCTGATTCTACTGAATAAGATCATGACAGTTTTAGAAGGCTTTGAAGTGCACACTCTCATAAGTCTACTTGTTTTTTTCTGGCTTTTATAAAGCCAATTATTTTTACGTTTATATGGTGATATTTAAGTATTAATTCTTGAGACAAAAATTCTTCTTCTTTTTGCACACTAGTTAAAAAAGCTGTGGGGCTAACAAAGCATTTTACACATTTAGAACAATATTTTTGTGGTGTAACTTTGATAAAAATCTATGCAGTGAAACATCACAATGTCTTCATCTGTATGCTTTCAGAATGATCTGGCAGAGGTCTTAAGTGAAAGATCATAGTCTTAACAGACATTTTTTCCTATAAGGTTAATACTTTTCAGACCAGGCTACCTTAGGTCAAGACCATTCTATGCAGTTTCACTGAATTCTTATAGTCATAGTGAGTGTTACATACAGATTGCTTACTTTCCCAAAAGCTTCTACATGCATGGTGCTGACCACTCTACCTCAAGTAAAGCACTTCAAGCACAAGCTGTAACCACATTGGTCTCATTAATTACTAGCTGAATTGAGGTCTAAGTATTCAATATATTTCAGACTTGAAACCCACTGGGGAAACTGCAATTTAAATTTACTGTACATTGAAGGAGAACATGCATATGACATACTTAGACCTTTCTTGGATGCCACTGAGAGTTTATACTAAATTACTTATCTTCTAACTCCCAAGATTTTTTTCTACCTTTTTCACTTACTCTGTAAAATGATTCAGGTGTATTTTGTGAGAAGGTCACCTTTATTTAGGGACAGATGAAGTCGTGAAACTGTTTTCATCAGAATACGCATGAAATATTTCTACTGAAGACAACTGACAGGGATTTCCTCGTGGAAGGGGACAGAGGGATTTGAGAAAAGAGTAAGATCTACAGCTAGGAGGCCTAATGAGAACCTGAGACAAAGGGTATGAAAGGAAGGGCAAACCAAGAGTCAGTTGGAAACCTGAAGAGAAAAAAGGGGCGGAAAAACCTAAGGAGGAAAGATACAGATAAAATGTAAGAAAAGTTACTTACCACTGCATAATGAGAAAGTATATTCAAGACTACAGACAAGCTGCACAAAAGTAATCATCAGCAAACAGCACTTGCCGGTGTCTCTCTGGGTGAAAGCAAGCTAGGAGCTGAGCATAACAGAGCCGATCTCACCAGCCAGGGCCCAGTCCCATAGTACCTGAGCAGGGTAAGTGGGGCATGTCCAGAGATGGTCACCATATCCGACCAAGAGTCCAGATCACAAGAAAAGTTCATTGTGATGATACAGGACTGAAATTAAGGGAAAGAGTCAATCCACACACATCAGGATCAGTTCCAGTGGTTGCCAGGCAGGTCCACAGCAGTGTCATAGTCCAAGGTGAAGGAAGTCAGTTTGTAGGTCAAGGCCTGAATCAGGGAGTTCAACAGCCAAGTATAGGTATTACTAGCACTGAACTGAGACCGGTACTTCTCTAGCAATGTGGCTCAGGCCACTGAAGAACCAAGGCTGAGCTTAAATAGAACTCCTGGGCTCATGAGCAAGGGATGTGAGTGGAAGCTGTAGCTGAGGCCAGTCAGGGCCATTAAAGCCTATTAGTGCCTTGAGGGCTCTGACAGTAAGAGTAAGCAAGTCCTTTCTTCTCTAAAGAGAGTGTGGTGACAGGGTGAAGAATAAGATTGACTGATGAATGTGAATAGTTGAAACTCAGTGCAATAATGGAAGGGTTAATAGAGGCTAGAGAGTACTATTGACAGTGAACTACTGCCTGCATATTTTCTACATGCCTTTTCATGAATTGCAGGTGAATTCGGTGCAAACATAATCTGTGAAGTTTTGGAAGGAAATTTCATGAAGGGAAAACTTCACAAAATGCAGTCATTTCCTTTTTTACCTGTTAACTTCTATTTGTTTCTGATAAGTTTTGTAAAAATATTGTCAAAGAGGGAAGTGGAAGAGGCATGGTAAGGAAGGAAGGAATGGAGAAAAAAAGATCTTTGATGTTGTTCTTACATGACTTGCTCACATGGAATCTTTCTCTTGCTTTTGTTTCTCTATTCCAGTAATAAATTATAGCCACTTTTTCCTTAGACGATTTTTTTTTTAATCCACTCAGTTGTGAGATAACTTATTTCCCTGAAACTGTAGGTGCTGGGATTATGCTGTTTTTATTTTTCCTTGCAGTGGTTTATGCCAGTTCCTCATGATGGACACTGACATGCATAATCCTAAATTTTCTGTAGTATTTTCTTCTTCTTCTGGATCTTCCATACAGTAAATCTACTTTCTGTTAAATATCTTTATTTTGTGGTTTAAGAGACAGATCATTAGGCTTTTCATTTTGTGTCAAACTGTATTAACCAAGAGCTCACACAGTTAACATTTTCAGTGATCATTGGTGAATAGTTGCATGTGGATAACTTCTTCAAGCTTCTCATTATATTTGTGTACCCTCTCAAAGGCCAATACCAAGACCAATACCATATGTGCAAATCAGATTTTAAATGGATGGAAGGTTTGACAGCTGTTAAACATTCCTGTTGTTTGGTGTCTGCAATGATTAGAATTGTAAACTGTACCCATCTTGGAGGCATATTTTGAGCCTTGACCTGTAACTCTCAATCCATTTATTGTAAGATAAATGGATCATTTAATACAGTAAAATACATGTCCCTTCACATTCTTAAATGTAGCACTGGTCTGTCCCCCTAAACGCACCCAGTGGAGGCAAGAACAGGTAGAACTGAGGAATTGTATGGAATGGATACATATTAGACTGACTCCAGTTTTGCAGTAGGGTCATGTCACCTGCATAAACTGAAGAGGTGTTGGACAGGCAGTTTTAATGAGTTGTTTTCTGTGCAAGGGAAATTTTTCTGATTCAGAAGAATATATTTTCTACTTGAGTACATGTTAAAGTATTTCAAGGATACCTGAAGTGGATCAACCAAAAAAAGTTGCAATTTACAATAGGGAAATGGAACTGGTATTGTGTTGTTTGGTTATATAATATTGCTTATAATTGAACGTTGTACAAATAACTCTTTGCCCCTTAATGATAACAGATTCAAAAATAATATGACCCTTAGTTAACTGTGGAATATGTAATTTTTTTCTAAAGATTTTTTTATTTTTTAAAAATCAATCTGATTTTTAAAAATCCATGCTTTAAATTTCAGGCAACATTCCTGTTAAGAAAGATTAATTTAAACTGATGTAGCATAGCCAAGCCCCTGAGTCACAATTCTGCTGTCAAGAAGGAAACTTATTTTCTTTACTTTCCTATTTTCTAGAATCTTGTTAACATAAAAGGTAAATTTCTATTAAAAAATTATGTTGCAAAAAGGTATGACACCTCCAGGAAAACATGTTTTACTTCCCAAACTGACTTTGATAAATAAAAAGCTACAATGACCTTGACATTTGTTAATCCTTTAAAATATACCATCTACCCTCAGGATATGAAGATCCATTTTAGAATTAATTTTTACGTTAGGCACTAATAGGTACCACTCTAGCCAATTTAAAGTTAATTTGGTGTGCAGCAAGAATGCTTCAAAGCATCCTAAAAAATGGAGTACATATCAAATGGCATTGAAATGAAGATGATATTAGTAACTGAAACCACATACAAGTGCAAGTTTTAGTCATCTGTTTTGTTTTGTGTCTTCTTTGTGTACATTACAAGCATATCATTGAAAGCTGAAGACTTCACTCCTCACTGAGGAGGTACTCCCAGTGAGGTCATGTAATGACAGTGGAACTGGACCTGAAATGTGTAAATCTAGGGCAAATATATTCCTTAATGTTTTTTGAGTCTGTATGGTAAAACCAGATAATTTAATTCTAAGTGGTCAGGCAGTTGGACTAGATGATTGTTGTAGGTGTCTTCTGACTGAAATATGGTATTCTACTCTCCAATCTTTATAAGCAGAACGAATGTAAAAGTCATGGCACAGCCTAGGTGTCTGGCCTATGCAACATGCTGTTCTTCCAGGAATGAAGGACTGCCACAAACCCCAGATGGTGTCCCCAGCGAAAGTAGAAGACACGTTGACTTTACATCCTGTGTATTTGACAAATAGCAATAAAAAACAAAACCAGAACCAAAACAAATCTTTCATCCAGATCCTGGAAAGCAGATCACTACACAAAAAGATAATCTGAGAAACTGCCTCTTGTGCCTGAAATCCTGTAGCCTCTTTTATAAAGGCAGATAAAGAACACTAAAGTATGACTAAAAACACCTTAGCAGCCACTGTCATTCAAAAATTGCATTAAATAAATTATTTCAAATCTGAAATAGGACTAAGGCCAATTTAGAATTAAAACATGTTGAAAGCCCTAAGACTTTTTCTGCAAGGCTCTGGGAGTGCCTAGCTGAGATTCAGTCCACCTGGCTTTTGCAGTCAAGGAAGGCACTGCATTACAGTGCAGGCATATCTTTAAACCAGTATGCTACTCACAGTAAGAAGTTATGTCACTTGACATGGTGTCACATAATAAATGCTTTTCTGAGCAGTTACAGACTATACTGTGTGCAGAATAACCAATTGTGAAAGCTAACACTAGAATCAGACTTGGAAATCACTTACAATCCACCTTTTTCATTCTTTAAATAATTTTTCAAACCTATAAACTCACCATATGCTTTTGGTTTGGTGAATGAAATATTCTACACAAATTAGTGGCACACAACTGCCAGGAGAGAAACATAAACTTCCTATGCAATCCAAAGCAGAGTAAAGAAAATATTATACCAAATAGTCCATCCAGATCTCTGATGTTGCAAGGAGAGTTCCAGTGTATTATCTGGAAGTACTCTAGTGCAATTTGGATTATTGTTTTGACAGGTTGGCAAGAAAGGATTCTAGTCGCATAGTCAACTTAAGCTAACCAATGCTGCTGTCAGAAGTGGCATTCCCTCCACCCTTGGCCATATATTCTGTTGTGTTCCCTGTGCTGGCAGACTGCTGATATGGTCATACCACTGGATGTTTCTGCTTGCTGAGCTGGCTGAAAGCTAACCCAACAAGAGCAAAATTGTTTAACTTTAGGCATGTGCCTGAGATGCTTCTACTACAAAACAAGCTTCCATGTCCTAGAAGAGATGTATAATCCCTCTGGGGGTAATGCAGACCACTTTTAAGTTGGTAGCTTTTTTCTACATTGGCTTTAGGGATCGTAATGTTAGACTGTGAATAATCCCTCAGATAACTCTGAACATTAATATTTATTTTCTTTTTGAGTATAGTGTTTGCAGAGTGCCTAAGAAAGGTGTCTACGTGTTAAAAAGCAGACAGAGCTGTTCTGAAATAAAATTATTCCATGCTAATGTTGTTTGTCCCTTGGTAGTTTCAGTCTTCCATCAAAGTTGAGCACACAAATCATATGCTCTACTCATGCTGTAAACCTCTGCTTCTGCTCATGAAGGAGGATGATTCCTTGGCTATTAATTGCTAGAAATAACAGATCATTGTGTGTTAGAACTCCAAATGGCTTGAATGGCTTTTAGAGAAATAAGTGGATAACTATGGGCAGGTACTTAGAGTATGTGAAAGATGATGTATTTTGTTTCCAATCCATAAGTTTTCTACAATCTATTTAATCCATCTGTTTTGAGCAGATGTCATGATATGATATTTATGAGTTTGTTTGTTTGTTTGTTTGTTTTTACATTGAGTAGGTCTCAGGAATAGCGAACTAATAGTTTCACTAATATTTTTACCAAAAAGTTTGTTGTTCTAAACATGTTAAACTTTTTTTCTTTCTTTTTTTAACTTTGGCTAGGCCTTAGGAATGCCAAACTAAACGTTTCCCTGATATTTTTACCAAAAATTTTCTATTCTGAGTATATAAACTTCTTCTTTTGTTTTTCTTTAAACATTAATAAAGGTCATATTTCTGCATGCTGACTCAACTATAAATATTTCCTGTGAGTTGGATTTTATTTCCAAAGTTGCTGACCTGACTTCTGTGTATGACTTTGTATCAGATGACCATCTGGGAGACATCTGTTAAGCTGTAATATCTCCCAGACAGGGAACATATCCTACAGTACAAATGTAAAAAGATGAGGTAACCTTCTACCTCTAAACAAGTGTTTTTTAATAAACAGCAAACAGTGAATAATAAAACACTGATCAAGTTGCTTGGATTCTGTCCATAACTGTGGATAAGATCCACTTATGGATTTGGTGACTTTGTGTTTGATTACAGTAAACAATAATTCAACATTTTTATTGCATATCTATCTGACTTTCTTATAGCACTATGTCTCCTTGTCTTAGAAAAAAATAATAACACAGTTCATGTTGCAAACTGAATTGTCTCATTGCTTTCAGCTATCTCAACAGGCTTTAAGAGATTAATATTGCAGAAGGCAACCATACAGATTTTACCATATATATTCAAATGCATTTGCTGGTTCTCCAGCTGTATTTTTCCAAGTTATATCAGTCTTAGTTAAAAAAAAAAAAAAAAACAACAAAAAACTCAGAGCAATGCATACACAATATAAAGAAAAAAAAAATTCGGTGGAGGTAGAGGCTCCACATCCATAAATATTGAGTTTTAGAAAACTGTCCAGCAGGAAAAAAGTCTCTGTTAGCTATATTTTTACTTTATGCCAGCACTCTCGGTAGACAAATTCACGCCTTCCCATTATGAATCCATTGATTTGGCTTGTCTTATTCTAGCATTATAAAAGTGATCTAATTGGAAAAACAGAAAAAGCTCACTACACCACAGACATTGTAAGGCTTAGAATAAGTTGTATCTTTTAAATTCAAACAGGAGGTTTCAAATTAAGAAAATTTATCATCTCCTTGAGGAATATATTGGTATAGCACATCTTATGACATTAGCTAGTCAGTAGCAGCCTTATCTTGTTCATTAACATGGCATAATACGTAGTCTTCCCACATTTAAATCCTTCACCACTGAAGATAGTAATTCCCAGTGAATATCACTGAACGGGAGTAATTCCCTGGTGTATTATACTATGAAATAAATCTGTCATTGGCACTTAACACTGTAGTTCTATGCAACAGCAGGAATGGACTTGCTAGATGTTACCACTGAATACATAATTTTAGTAAGTATAATATGACATGTTTGCTTGGCTTACTAAGAAGATATGGAAATGAGTTACAGCAATATTTTTTTAATAATTGTACTTTAATATTATTACATTTAAATGAAAGTAACTCCCTATTATTTTACAGAGTGAGAGGTGGTATTACAGAAAATTAGAGAAAAGCAAGAGTCTAGAAAGCATTATGTCTCATGTTGGTGCTGTATTACTAGAAAACAGGGGAACAAACATAGTTTGATTTCCAACTTTCTAAAGAATCTCTTCCGCTTCCTGGTTACTTATTTAGCTGGAAAGTGTGAGGACAAGAGTGCGAACGTGACCAGCCTTCAGACACAGCACTGCAATGTCCTGACCATGCACTAGACTGACTATGCTGCAGATCTATTAGGATTTTCTTTATTATATTGGACAGCTGTGCTTTTCATGATCATTAGATTGTGCTAAGCTGTTCTCCTGTACAGTGTCTAGTAGAGTCTGTACTTCTATAATTTATTTTTAAAACACTCAGAAAACAGTCTGTTCCCGTTCTTCACCAAAATCATGCTACTGCTAACATGTCACCAGAAGTAAAGTCTGTAATAGGTCTTCATCTTCCTTTAATATAGGAGTGAATCATCACTGAACTTTGCTGCTTTTGCATCAAAAATCCAATTAAACAATATTTTCTAGTGCATCCAGGAAAAAAGCTGGTTTTCCCTTCCTTTATGCTGCAGGCATCCAGAAATGACAGGATATTGGGTCTGTGGGCTTGCCTAAACTAACGTCACATCTAAGAACTGAGGAAGGCATCAGGAAGCAAGTTATGTGAGTGAAACCAGACATAACAGATATAATTTTCTAAAATGTAGCATCAGCTAAGAAGTCTGCTAAGTTGTGTCTTGCTGATGCTTCTCTTTTGCTGACCAGATACATAGAAACAAAGATCAAAGATCTGGAAAGAAGCTACTGCAAATAGAGCTCGTCCATCAAATCCAATATAGTTTAAGCCAGTTGGCATTGACACAAGTATCTACAGAAGCTACAAGATAGCAGAGAATCAGTGCCTTGCAGGTGCAACGCAAGTACACATATAACAAGTCCAGTGAGTTTGACAGGAACACTCACTAACCGTGAGCAAATGCCATGGGCAGGTGGCTAAGTGGTGCTACCACCGATTTATCTTATTTATATATAAACATAAAAATACCTCTGACCTGCAAAATTCTATTCATATCTAGTCCATGTATCTTTACTTTCTTATCAGACCTTCTCTTCTCTGGCTTGCTTACCTTGCCAGTTTGTGATACCACATCTGAAATTAAGCCATAGTACTAGAATGGCACAGAGGTAGAGGACCATTTATGGATTGTGAGACTGAAGCTACTCAGCCTCATCCACTGTCTGTTGAAGTATAAAAAGTTCCTTCCATTAATTTTAATGAATTTTGGAAAATCTATATATATTCTAAATAGCTGACTTTCTTTTACACTATGTTTCTATAGAATCTGCTACAGATAGTTACAGTCTGCAGGTATTGCTTTGAGACAAGTGAACAGTATCATATAAAGGAAAAAAATATTAGCTTATTATGAACATTTTTTACAATTTTTTTCTAAGAAAATGTTAGCTTATCTTCAATAAATTTGCCAGCGTGCAGTATGGTTTCTTGTCTTTCTGAAATTATGTATTGATGAGATACTATATATGCTTAATGGGAATGCATATGTGTGTATTAAGTCGTCTTTGATTCAGAATAGAGTGTATAATTCCACTCTGTAAAGTGCTAAAGTTTCTGCTTTAATCTTTACTTTGATGGCTTTTTACCATTTGAGCCAACAGCTGATGGAAAATTAGAAGAATTATCTTCTGAGAAACTCAGTTTAACTGCTAAATACCCTGATCTATTTAGCCGTATTTTAATACTATTTAAATGAATCTCAACCCTTATTTATAACTGTTCTATCATTGAAAATGACTGGTTTGCATACAAGAAACAGAATATACTGTGATTACAAAACCTGATTGTTAATGGTAATACAGAGCCAGAAAGAATTCCAGTTAGGATGAATTTGCTGACTGTAGGCAGCCAAATTTAATATGAAGTTTGGACATATATCACAGTTACTGAAACAGACATAAATCTTTTTGCCTGACTTATCAAGAGTATTATTTAGGGCTGACTTGCATAGCCAAAGTACTTCTTGAGCTCCTCTTTCAATCTCACAGGAAACAGCATTCAGCATCTCTTGGCACTCAGGCATTATAGGGTACTACATGAAGAGGCATATTCCAAATGAATTCCTGAAATAAATGATATTGTATCAACATATAATTATAACCTGTTATGAAGCAGGTCTAATGACAATGCAGAGCATATAAGAAAGAACATACTGTATCCTATTGCAAAACTGGGAATACTGGCAAAGACAGTAACTGATGGAATGTCAAAGCATTTCTGATTAATGAAACACATTGTGTCAGGTGAAACAGCCTGTGCCAAATTATAGGCAAGAAGAACTACGTGCCATAATGCCTTTGTTGACTTGTCCTATCTCTAAAAGAGATTCATTGCATCATTTTGGTTTCAGACTTCTGATTATACCAGTTGCTGGCACTGGTGGTATATGGCAGCAAGGATGAAAAGTCCAAAGGGGAGGGGTGCACAGAAAGTGGGAAGAGAAGGCCACAGCAGGGTGGTCTAGTTTTGAGATTTCCCAGTGGCTTTCTCCATTAACAGTACATCTCTGTTCTACTCACTGTAGAATCCTGCATTATTTGTTTGACTTCACTGATTCATTCAGGTTCATTATCAGTCTGTATCTGTGATATAATCTCTCACAAGGACAGATACATGAGTCACATATATGGATGATTCACGTTCATCCATATCCACAAAGCTCAAAGCTTCTGCAGTTAAAACTGAGTGATAAAGTTTTAAGAGAGAAAAGACATCCTGACATATGTATAATGATGCATTTAAAACATAAGCATATCTGCAATCATCTGAGCAGGTGACCTAAAGATGTTTATCTTGGTCCATTTTGTTTTGACAAAGAAATAACCATTATTTCCCATTATGAAGTCTTTCACTCCTTTATAGAGAAACATACAGAAATGTATGTTATAATTTATATATTCCAGATCCCTCTTATTAAGGATCATATCACGTATGTGTGATAGCAGGAGAACAATCCATCCTGTTAGGGAAAAGTGTAAGAATCTTCACATTTTATGCTGTTCAACTCAGTGGAGTAGGACTTTGAGAACAACAGAACATAATTTTCCTGTCAAAATGACAAAAGAGAAATTAAATTTTTTTACGCAGATTATTTGGACCAAACAGCTGTCAGAACTGGTTTTTCTGATCCAAAAATTAGAAGCTTATAGAACACAGAATAAGAAAATAATCGATTTTCTGACCTTGAATGACCTCCTCATCAGTGATTTTTGGTAGTATCAAATCAGGACATAAACGATTGCATTCGTTATGAGGAACCAGAATTTTACATTTCTCATTTTAACATTTCCTAATGTATTACAGTCCTAATCTTCCTATAATTGGCATGGCTTTACTGCATCTGATGATATTCATATCAAAGTTTGTAAATCTCCAAGTAATGCAGTGTATAGATAGATTTACATAGATAAAACATTCTTATTATTGGTAAATGAGCTTTCCCCTTCTTCCATGTACAAGATGTCATCATGTTGGAAATATGTTTGGAATTAGGCATATTTCCACTGAAAAATATTGTCTTTATTTTTTTATGCCTGCATAATTTCAGGCATTAAATGAAAAAGAGGACCAAGGACTTCAGCTATGTAAATAACAAAGAACTTATTTGCATCCAAAACCCTTGTATCTTCGCAGTTTACTTGGCAAAATTACCTCATTAGCCAGGAAATTATGAGAAAGTATTGTTGAGACTTTCTTCAAATGTTTGTCTATTTAAGATATTATAAAAACCTAACATATAATTTGGAAAATGTAAATGCAATTTCCAAATAGCAATTTGGCAAGCTACCAGTGGCATCAATTGGCAAAGCAGAATGTTCAAGAAGGGGCAAATAAAAGCAAAATACAGAAGGTAGGTTGGTGGGTATGTGAGGAGACCACAAGCCAGTTATGAGCCAACAGCGAGCTTTTATTTTAATTAGGGTTTTGTACAAAACAGAATTATGATGCTTGTAAAGGCTTCATAGTTATTATATGGAAAAAAGTAGTCATTGTGCATATTGGGATATGAATTCTCAGCCGTGAAATTACCTCCATAGTGTATAGCAAGTGGAATGTAAATGTGGAGGAGCACATTAGGATTCCCTGTGTTTCAGAGTTTGCCCAAAGTATGTCTAACTGAGGCATACCACCAAGATATGCCAATCAGAACAAGCAAATGAAAAGCATGACACAACTAGGAGGCTCAGTCTACTGTTTAGTTACAGACAATTTAATAAAGCCTGCAGAGGACGTGCAGAATGGAAAACATCTGTGTCCACTGATATATTTAGACTGCTCTCGTGTTTAAAGTAAGTATCTCAGACTATGAAAACACCAGGGAATTATGTGAAGAAAGATTCTCTCTAAGGAGTAGATTGCATTATTAGAGGCGGACTTAGGGATCGTTATCACCTACATTTATGTATCTATCTTAGGTACTTACATTGAGAGCTTAGGACTCTGTAGGCAATGAAATAAAAAGACAATTTTACAGGACAGATAAGTCTGTCATTTCATAGGGAAACTAACATCTGAAACAGCATCTAAGTAAGGTGATTGGAACAAGCTGGTATGAATATGCCTGATGTTGGGCACATTGGCCACAGCCAGAAGTCTACTCCATATAAATATAGGGAGCAATGAATTTCCACAGGATTTCTCAGTAGACTAATTTAGGATGTGTACATGTATTACAATATGTAAGGTGCACTAGTCAAGTATGTGTAAGGAATATGCAATCCTTACAAAACCAGCTCTTGAGAGTCAGGCTAGGCAAGGCATTTAACTTTTTTTTGAGTAAGGCTCTCCCACTTTTATAAAGTAAAACCTGATTATCAATTCCAGCACATGCTGTGGAGAAGCAAGAGTCTTCTGACAAAGCTGTGCTTATAAATAGCAGATGTTGAGAGCCTCCTGGACACAGGATAATATTCTTTCTTTATGTTAAGTTTGTGTAGTCCTAAGAATGGAACTAAGCCGCATGCGTTAACATTTTTCTGAATATGAACATTTACTCAAAATAAAGTTGTAACAGAAGAAATGTCAGCAATCACTAACTGTAAACTACTGCAGTATGGAAAAAAATTACATTTGTCACATGTCATTTCCTCTTTTTGATTGTTTTTTGACTGTGGATTATATTAGACCACTGGCCAGGCAGAGCAAATGAGGACTAAGTTTTCTCTGAGACACTGTATTGGAGAATTATGCCCAGATGCTGTGAGCAAACTGTGCTGTGCAGTAAGCTGTGCTGATTCACTGGAACTCTTATACCCTAAAGGTACCTTGCAAAAGTAACTGAAATCCATGCAAACCACTGTATGAGAAACTCACTCCCAACAACACGGTGAAATCCCCACTTATTCTCCTGAAGTGCCTAACATCAAAGATAATCCATTTAAGTCAGCTCAAAAAGTCCTGCAGATATCACCAGGAGCTGGATCAGGCTCAGTGCCCAGCTAAGGAACATGATGCAGAGATTAGTAAGAGATATTCTTTAGCCTGTATCATATTTGTAGTTTTGAGCATAATCTTATTTTCTGACCCAAAACCAGAAGTCCACTTGCATGGAATTTCAGCAGTCTCAGAGCAAAGCTATGCCCTGGCTTTCCTGTTTTGCCAGGCTGGCACTACAGTTCAGTGATGGGCAGTGTTCCAACTACAATGCTAGTACAGAAGGTTTAAAGGATTGCCACACATTATACTAATTTAATGCATGCCCATGTTACTGCCTGGACCAGAAGTGGGAGCAAGGAAATTCTTGTTGCTGTAGCTCTCTTAACATGCTCAATTTTGGCTGAACAACAGCAAGTGCCATAGCGTTGCTCCATTCCTGACAGGATTTAATCTAGGAAAGACATCAGTGCCGTATTAAAACAATGTTTTTTTTAAAGTTCTTCTCACAAAGTTGTTCATTTATTATGAAGCAGCTCACACTCCACAATATATTGTATCACTTTGTAAGTGCAATAGCTTCTCAGGCTGAGAATGGGAGACCAAATCCCTGAAGGATTTGCAGCACTGTCTGAACAGGTCCTCTTACTGCCAAAGACAGTTTCTCTGAAACTGAAGGGGAAAAAAACCACAGTCATTGGCTTAATGTCACTATAGCACGTGTTCCTCATGGTCTGTGGCAGGAACTGGCTTTCTATCAACTGAGCATTCAAACATAACTAATGAAAAACATTTATTGAGCACCATTACTCTACATATTGCTGGGCAAACAGGAGGATGCTGTCTGTGTTCCAGGATGCCTACAGTCTCTAAAAGACAGAACTGTTCCTACCTTCATTACCTTTGCTATTATTTAAGCACCTAACAACAAGAAGATCCAGCTTTTATAACAGAATAGTGTAAATATGGATTAAATAAGTTCCAGCTCATTTCTAAGAGAATTAAAACATCTGAGAAATGTATCTAAAGTAAGCTAATCTCTACTCCTGGCAGATTTAAGACACTATCTGAAGAACTTTATCAGAGTTCCTGTGAAATAGAGTTTGACTTCAAGTATGCAAAACTGCTGACTGGGAAAATAGGTCTTCCTGTATTTTTTTCTTAGTTCATTAGTTTTCTCGACTGACATACCTCTTGTTATCACTAGTCTTTGATCGTATCTTTCATGTTCTATCCAGGCTCTCACATTCTGCTTTGTCGTGGTTTAGCCCCAGCCAGCAACTAAGCACCACGCAGCCGCTCGCTCACTCCCCCTCCCACAGTAGGGTGGGGGAGAGAATTAGGAAAAAAACCTTGTGGGTTGAGATAAACACGGTTTAATAGGACAGAAAGGAAGAAGGAAACAACAATGATAATACCAACAAAGGAATGTACAAGAACAAGTGATGCCCAATACAGCAATTGCTCACCACCCGGCGATCGACAGCCCGTCCCCGAGCAGCGATTTCCGCCCCCCGGCCAACTCCAGTTTATGTACTGGGCATGACGTCGTATGGTAGGGAATATCTCTTTGGCCAGTGTGGGTCAGCTGTCCCGGCTGTGTCCCCTCCCAGCTCCCCATGCACCCCCAACCTCCTTGCTAGCAGGCCAGCACGAGAAGCTGGACTGTCCTTGACGGCTCAGCAACAACCCAAAACATCAGCACATTATCAACAGTTTCTCATCCCAAATCCAAAACACAGTGTCACACTGGCTTCTGTGAAGAAAACCAGCTCTATCCTGGCTGAAACCAGGACAGCTTTAAACCTGTTTTTAAAAAAACATAAATCTAGAACAACATGTCAAGCAGATACATACATTTGACAGAGAAATAAAACAGATTTGTTTTCTTTGGTATCATCAACTATGATGGCAGAGGACAAGTAACCATACCTTCTGCAAGGTTGTTTTGTGTATCATCTGAAGACTTACACAGAGAACTGTACAGGTTATTTAGTATTGCTGGACTTGAAACAAGCCCATGCTGTTAGATTTGAATCCACAATAGCCTCCTTATTCAAGGTATTCTCTGAATTGACAACTTCATCAGACAACTATGATGTATTCTTAGAACAAAACGTGTGATTTTATAGTAAGTTAGTTCTGTAACACTTTTCACTGCTCATTTACTACTAATAGTCTAATCTATACAACCATTGTACTATATTTATATGCTCTGTATTTCTGCTTCAGAATGATCTTTGGTCTTTTTAAAAACAATTATTTCTCTTTGTTTTCCTCCCCATCTTTTGGGCATTTCCTCTACTTGAGGAGATGACTGTTTTTTCTGATTAAGCAGCTGAAGAGGTGCACAGCAGACCCATTTGTTTCCACATGTCCAAAGGGCAAGACTATAGTCTTCTCTGTGTTCAGGATGTAATTCTGTGTTTGGGACTAGAGGTTCCTGCTCAACTATACCCTTCTATCCCAACATATCCAAACAGTAAAAGTCTTATGGTGTTGATTTGAGCACTGGGATATCTTGTTTTAGGAGCTCTAGGAAGAAAGAATATGTCTGTATTCAACTTTTTTGCCTTCAAGGTGATGGTTAGGTGGCTATTTTAAATTTGCATCTTGGCATTTTCACAGGACTGTTCATAGAATTTGAAAACCTAATGAACTGTGATTCAAATTTTCCTATGCCATTGTTTTCTAATTGGTTAGATTAAAATGTAGTTGTATTCATCATTTCACAAGTTGAACTGCTGACTGCAAATGTGTAATCACCAGATTGAATGATATAAAACTAGTGCCAATCTAGTAAATTGAATTGTTTCACAATGTCCAAACCAAATTCAATCATCTTATAACATGTAAATTTTCCAGCTTTATTTGTTTCCACTCTGTGTAACCTATGAAGCTGTATAACAGATTTCTAACAATAATGATAAAAGTATACTAGCAGTTTGAAAGAAAAATTAAGTGAATTTTATGAACAACAGCTATCAATTAAACATACAATATATAAAGTATGTTGCCAGTCAGTATTTCTGCTGGGCTTCAAGAGTATTAGTTTTATGATGATGGTTAACCACAGCAAACTAGAAAAAGGCTATACACTGAAAAACAATTTTATTGTGTTTTATTAGTTTTACTTTAAAATCTTAGTGCTGTTATGTATTCACATGTTTTTTTCAATGAATCTGTGCCAATTTAATACTGCCAGAAGATCTGGCTCTACTATACTTATGGTATATTTTTGTCTTTCATCTTTTTCTTTTTAGGAAATTCGAACATCAGGTGCACTCAAATGTAAAGTTGCAATGAAAATGAAGTACTGCGTAAGTACATAATTGCTGAATATGTTCTGGTTTGCTGGTTTTGAATTGAGACTAACTTACACATATATCCAAAGTTAGAGTGTTATTTTTAATATATTTAGTATATTGTTTTTGTTAAGCCAAAAAAACAAATCTGTCACAAATAAATTTTGATTAGTCATATCCTGCTAACGGAGGTCACAGCAAGTACTCAGATTTCACTACTACTTATGCATTTTTTAACAACAAACCTATTTGTATATACTATTAAGGCCTTGATTGGGAGAGGCAAATTAAAATTTGAAGGTGGGTGTATTAAAGATTGAGTATAAGTTATTGTAATGCAAGTATGCTACTGTAAAGTGTCTTCTAAGATTGTTGACACCCTGCTGAGTTTTAAATTCCTAAAATTTAGCAGGATGTGGGAAATTTTTTCAATAAGTATGTTCAAAATTCAAACTTTAAAATTAAATTACTTGGCATTGCATTTGACCTTTAATTTTTAGTTTAACTTTCTAATTATATAATCTACTGTACTTTCAGAAGAAATAAAGTCAGACAGTATATCTATATACACTGTATAAACTTGTATGTTATATATACTCAGATACAGTATTTCTGTATGAAAGGTTTTGAGGTTCTGAGAGGACTTGCTGAGCTATTTCATAGTCTTCATTGTGTTCACTGTCCAGATCATCAGCTTGTTTTTCACTGATGTTAGGTCCTTACTATTTTTCGTGTCTAAAATTTTTACATTAGTGATAGTAGCAGAAAGATACAGTTCAGTTATAAACTATTGTCAATTATACAGTAATCTGATTTCATTTAAAAGAAGAAAGGTAAAGTCATATTACACAAGAAACCACACATGAGTGTCTTTATATGATGTCTATTTATTCAGTGTAGACTAGAGCATGTATGCTGCTTCAGAGTACCCAAAAGCTAACAGGTTCTATTTTTTAGAATAAATTTTTTAACTGCAATGCTTGGTATGTAAAAGTTGCCAAGCAGCCAAAGGAATTAAGAATGACATACCAAGGGAAAAAGAAAAGAAAAGAAAAGAAAAGAAAAGAAAAGAAAAGAAAAGAAAAGAAAAGAAAAGAAAAGAAAAGAAAAGAAAAGAAAAGAAAAGAAAAGAAAAGAAAAGAAAAGAAAAGAAAAGAAAAGAAAAGAAAAGAAAAGAAAAGAAAAGAAAAGAAAAGAAAAGAAAAGAAAAGAAAAGAAAAGAAAAGAAAAGAAAAGAAAAGAAAAGAAAAGAAAAGAAAAGAAAAGAAAAGAAAAGAAAAGAAAAGAAAAGAAAAGAAAAGAAGATTCAGCAGTCAGAAATGAGAAATGAGTAGCAAAGATTAAACAAAAAATACCAGAACACAATCATTAAACATATTGTCATTACATATAGTGTCAGATCAGAGCCCTTAAATTATGATTTATTAAATTTGCTGTGAATATACATCATTGCAGTTTCATGAGGTACATAAAAATGCTAATCATATATAAATGTACCTCTAATAATCAGTATTTTGCAATTAAGCAAAAAGTAAGGTAGAAAAGTTTGAATGTACAGGATGCTAATTATTTTCACTTGCCAATTATTAAAAATGTGTAAGCTAGAGTAACTAAATAGAGAGGAGATGAAGGGCAGATCTTACTACTTTCCTGGTATTAATTTGTGATATGCTGGTAGTTGTACTAATTACCTGAAACTGTTGTCATGCCTTCAATGATACAATAGGTAAAGGCAAAATAATTGCAATTAGTACCTATTTTTTATTGAAAGAAAGAACAAAAAGAAAATAAGAACGAAACAATGAGAATGGAAACAGGCATAAAGAAAGGTATTGACCGTTTTTCCTGTATCTCTTCATTTAGACACTTTTCAGAGAGGTCTACTGTGAGAACATTTATTAGATGCTGTGTCTTCAAGTTAAGAAAGTACCAAACCATTTTATCCTCCAACCAGAATGAGTCCTGTGTCATGGTGATAACGAATGTATGGGTAGCAAAACAAGTTTAGTAGTAGGCTGTTTTTTCTTACATATCTACACTAGGTATGTTATAGGTGGGCAAAACCAAAAATATTAATAATCTTATGATATCAAAGGAAATAGTTTTACCTCTTGTTTACAAGAACCTATTAGAAGCAGCCACCTTGAAGCAAGCAAATAAATAAAATGCTTTGTATTTTCTGTGATTACCAAGATCAATTTTTTATCCTCATTTCCAGGAACACATTGATTAATGAAAAAAAGAGGTATCAATACTTTAGTATAATATTCAAAATTCCATCTACTAAAAATAGTAAAATCTCTTGACAATGCTTTGCCAAGCCTCTATTTCCTTAATGCTATTGAAGTCTTGATGATATTATCACACTGCAAGAACAAGTAAGGCTGAGCAGTTAGTTTGTGCTGTTCTTGCTTTTTCTTATTATTATTGCCCATAATTTTTTGTTCAAATACATGAACCGAACAGACTAACTTAAGATTAAGTACTCAGACAGGAGTCTTTCTCCTTTGGTGAAATACAACTTCTCTGTGTGGCCTCCAAGGTGAAAGTTATGCTTCCTTCTAGGGTGTGGATGGACTCCAATAATAGTCTTAGTAGTTCAGAGTCTCATACCTGCATAGACTCTGTTGATATCATGTAGGGCCCATTAGCATGCTATTTCCTGAGGCCTATATAACTATATAATAATTACTTTTTTCAGACAGAAATTTCTTGGAATATTAAATGAGTCTTTATTTATTTCTTTTGAATCATTTTCTTTCTGATGTATTACCTTAATTCCATAATAAGAATTTAAATATTATTTTTTATTTGTATCAATAAACATAAGCTTTATGTAAAGATCTCTTAGGCCTCAAAATAATGATTTTAGTCAGCTTTGATTTTTAAAGGAAGTTTTTAAACGTAAATGATCATCAGTATTGAAAGAAGTTCTTTTTCTTTATGAGTTTAATAAATATTTTCTTAAACCTTGGTGGATAATTAACTATTACATAGTTAATAGCAATATTTAGCTATTATAATATAGGTTCATTCCAACCCAAAGGTTCTATGAGTCTATGATTATCAGCAATATCACAAAATTACCTTGCTGCATTTGTACATAAACAAGTGACTATCTACAAAATACTGGTCTCAATGAGATATGTTATGAGACTTGCAGTAAAAAAATAAATATTAAAAAAAATAACTCAATGAAAGCATTTAAGGAAAATAATCGTAAGAAATACCCTGCTGAGTTAAACAAATAGTCCGTCTAGTCCAAAGTCTGCTCCTAACAGTAACGGTAAGAGATGTTATTTAGGGACAATATTCAAGTCTGGCCACTAACTGCAATTTGTTCCTTTCATAACTCTCTAGCATCCTTAACATCTGTAGTATGAACAGGTACTAGTGGATACCTAATCCCTTTAGTATCCATTTATAAGCTTATTACCCCTGAACTTATCCAGTCCCTTTTTGAATCTGCTCATCCTGTCTGCTTCCATGAATGTCTGTGGTAGCAAGTTCCAGAAGTTGCTACCCACTACATTAAGAAGCATTTTCTTTAATCTGCTGTACCTTTTATCATGTATTATGGCATTTGGTAAAAAACAGCTCTTCATTCACCTTCTTCAGCACTTTCATAGTTTTGCAAACCTTGTTAATGCCCCCTCAGCTTTGTATCCTGCACACTGAGGAATTCGTTAGCCTTCCCCATAAAGTACCTGCTGACCTCTTTTTGATCACTTTAGATGCCTTTCTCTGTACCTTCTTAGCTCTCTTATGCCTCTCTGGAGTAGATGCAGGATCTGCACACGCTACACAAGATGCAGATGCAGCAAGGGTTTACTTAGAGCCAAAATAAATAGATCTGTCTTGTTCAAAGTGACACCAACATTTGTTGACTGCCCATTCACAGTGAGCCAATAATTTCAGACAGCTGATAGTGAGAACTGAGACTTCTTTCCTGAGCTATAATTACCATTTCTACAATCAGCAACCCATAGCCACAGTCTGTTATTTTTTCTTTACCTTCCATTTACACACATTGAAGCTTATATGCTGTCTTTTTATGCATGCAGTCACTTTTGTGAGGTCTTTGTGGAGTGCCTCACCATCAGCATAGTATCTATTCAAATCCTTTGCAGCATATTGTCATCCACAGATGTGGAGATTCAGTTGTGTGTTCTCCTTCCATCACCAGTGAAGACATCAAATAGAACTATTCTCCATCCTGGCAAGTGACCATTAAGCCCTTCCTATCCTTTAACATCTATAAAAGAACCTTCCCCCTTCCTGTGGCAACTTAATTTCCCTAATAACCTTTGCCAATGAACCTTGTCAAAGGCTTTCTGAAAATTAAAGTATGTTACATCCACTGGACCTCCTTTGAGCATATGCCTTTTGACACTGTCAGTGAACAGTAGCAGGTTATTGAGGCAGGATTTTCCCTTTCAGAAGGCACGCTGACTTTCCCCAATGGACTATGTTAATCTGTATGTTCACTGGTCCTATTCCTCATAATTAACTTGACACTTCACCAGGGAGAGAACCAGACTCACCTACCTATAGTTCTTGCAAACCCTTCAAGAGCCCTTTCTACAAATGAAAGTTCTACTGGCAGCCTTCCAGTTCACTGGCGTGGTGGCAATTTTTAATGACAGGTTATGTACTTTGGCCAGCTGTTCTACAATTTCATATCTGGATTCCTTCAACACTCCAAGGTGAGTGCCATTCAATCCTGGTTGTCTATCAACATCCAACTTACCTATTTGCTCTAATATTATTTACTTCAAAATGATCTTCTGATTGATATGGGAATCTCTCCAGCAGTAGCAAAATAACACAAAGAATTCATAGAGGTTTTCTCTTATGCCTTTGTCATCCTGGAGTGTGCCTTCACACCCTTGCCATCAAGCTAGGTTTTCTATATGATTTACTGCTTTCATGCATTTGAAGAGTCTATTACTATTGGTTTGAGCATCTTTTGCAAAATGCTTTTTAAATTGTTTTGTAAGCCCTTTTAATCTCTTGTTTACAATTTTTCTTCTCCTTTAGGTGAGCTTTCCATTTTTTAAAATGCCAGCTTTTTCCCTACATTAGCCACCTTTAATTTTATATTGATCCGTATGATAAGGGGAAAGTTTCGTCCATTAGATATAATTTTGAATTGTGGTACACATTTTACCTGGTCTTCTAATACAATATTTTTAACAGCCTCCAGACTTGAAGAATTCTTCATTTCTGGACTTATTTTAGATTTTTTTTTTACTAATTACCTCCTTTTACCTTTCTAGTGATTGAATAGATTTATGTGGCTTGCTCTCTCCTGCTACCATGTTAAACCTGATTGGTTTTTGGCCATTATTACAGACTGGTTCCCACACTGGCACCTCTTGAACTAGGTCCTATGCACCAACCAAGACCAAATCCAAATAACATCTGTCCTTCATCTGAAGTCTGGGGGGGGAGAAAAGCTTTGCTTTCAGTTTTCATATGAGATAGAAACAAGAACCTTATAAAAAAACCCATAAATGTTCCCCCTATTATTTAAAGAAATAATAATTTAGAGCTTTTTCTAAAAAAGTCTTTAATGAATTTGTAATAAAGGTTAAAATTGAAGTTTTTGTTTGAGTAAGGAATATGCGTAAAATGAACCTGTATTCAGGACTAAGTATTGCTCCTGTTGTGTTACATAACTGATAATATGCTTTAGTATAATCGGTTTCTTTCTGAAACACCAAAACTTCTAAATTATTTTACAAAGTTGGGTATAAAGTGCAGAAGTGCTATATTCTATAACATTATCGCATAATAGTTTCCCTTTGGACCAAATTATTCCTGCATCTACAACCTGTAAGGACATTTACAATTCATTGTTAATGATTCCTCTTAAATATTCTACAAAAAGCACAGATCACAATAACTAGTACAGCCATATGTCTTTCAAAGCACACTGTAAAAGAGAACAGCACAGAATGTTAAAGTAAAAGAAATAATGGTGCTTCCAGGACTGGCTGTCCAAACAGAAATTCAGGTACCAAATATGCCCACAGAAGCATCAACTTTGATCCATTTAAGGTCTGTTACTAGTTTAGTCAGCTGCAGATATGTCCTTGGAATTTCTGCAATTATCATGCTTTATTGTATGTTGAGTAAAATCAATTTACAATATACTTTGTCTCCTCAAATAAGAAAATTAAAATTATTCCTATATTTTCCAAATGTTACAATAAAATAATAAATATTTTACTTCAATAAATATGATACAGTAAAATAATTTAAATAAGATATTTAAATATATATCATATATATGAGGTATATGTGATATATATCTTACAGACGTTATTTATTTTATTTAAATACGATATAATAAATTGCTTTTCAAAATGTCAAGATTTTTTATCTATATTAAGGTTTACTGTCTTCGGTATGTTCAATGTAACAAATGAGTATTTCGGAAAAATCCCACCAGCTGCTATACTACAGGTACACTGAGTCATTAAGTATCTACAGAAGATGCTGTACTAAATTAAGTGGATAAAAGTAAGCATTAATTTTCAAAATACAGTCTCAGCTTTCGTATGATCTAGAATCCACCTAAATAATTTGAAGCACCCATAAGAGTTTCATTTCATTTTAAAACAGGCCCCAGGCAACTCACCAATGCTTCCTTGACTCCACTTACAGAGTCTTTTCTAATGGCAAAAGAGTGTAAGAAATGTCTAACAAGAGCAGACTAATTGCTCCATCTTGTTCACTACTTTGTATCCAGCTAATGACAGGTTTTGAAGGAAAAGTAGCAAGCATTTCACTCCTGTGCAAGGGAAGAAATATATTCCTTAAAGCCTCATGATTGACCAATCTTATTATAAGTTTTGTCCTAGCTACTGCACGTGTTATCCCTGTTGAGCCTGATTTTTAATCAGCTTTTGCATCTGTCAGAATAGTAGCCTGTACCAGTCAATTTCATAGGTTAATTATATGTTGGGCACAAGAATTTATTAGGCATTTCAATGTTTAAAAATCAAAGGCCAAATTCCCTTTCTGGGCTATTAACTACACTGATCACAAGTGAATGTATAGCAAAGACAATTTTATTTGTTCAGAGACAGAAAATGAGCTAAAGTAATTCATCCAGACTGATGTTAAGGGAGCCACACTAACTCACACACTCAGGATCAAGCTCATAAACTCACATATACATTTTGTTTACTGATTTTTCCAGTCTACCAGGATGGACTCTATTGATGATTGGAAGGTTAATCACGCTTTCCTTGAGTTGACTCCTGAATGGGATTTATATTTGCAAGAGCAAATGCTGCATATAGTTATTTTTTAATTTCTGAATGTCTTTGCACTGGGAACTGACAACTTTGACATTTCCTGTGGCTTAAAGAAGGAACATGTATTTATAGCTCTGTGAGTTTGCACAAGATATATTGTGTCTGTCACAAATTTCATGCATGAATATGTAGTCTGTATCAGACTGCAGTAAGGCTATTGCTTGATTGTTAATGTTTGCTTTTGGCCTTCCCACGTATATTGAGTATGTCTGTGTTTTTATCACCATCAGCTGGTCTGTATTTTCTAAAAGTGGCAACTGGAAATGTTTACAAAAACAAGACATCTTTTCAGTATTCCAGGTTCATATAAGTAGTTCTATTTTTTGTTGAGTCTTCAGAAAAAATATGCAAACAGTGTCAGAAGTGAGATAGGAAGCATGATTTCCTTGCACAAGATTCAGCTGAATTAATGGAGGATGAAAGACAAAAATAAGGTTCCATTCTTGAGCAGACTTGGAAGAGTCATGTGAATCCAGGGTTGTACAGGGACTGTTCCCATTTACTTTCTTGACACTGCTAAAGAGCTAGGAGGGGATTATAGCCACATGTTGCTTATGTAGTGCATTAATTACACAGTTGAGAAGTGATCTAAAACCTATATTCATGTGTCAGTTTTACAGCCTTACTGTAAGCCTTACTATAAGCTTCCTCATTTGGCCTTTCTGGGTCACCTGGGATCTTAAGGAGATTAGGATCTGAAAACTAAGGTTATTGGTTATTAATTATTTATTGTGTCACTGACAACATTTACTTCATAGTTCCAAATTGCTTCCTCATGTATCTAGGTTGGCAGTTCATGCAAGGCTTGATCTCATTGGGGCAGGTTGTCCTGGCAAAAGCAGCCACACCTCTTCTCCTGTTGTACTCCATCCTTCTCAGAACACCTTCATCCCAAATGTTGTATAGGCACAGACTGAAGAGACTTTGGCCTACTGCTGCCTTCTTTGTTTTTTATGTAGTTTTTCCAATGCATTTTCCCCCTTTTCTGTCTGTCATCACATTCTCCAGTAAAGTGAGGCCCATTTAGTAGAATAAAGTACATCTGTCATTAGACCTTGAATTGATGGTGTTGTGTAGAGTAAGTTTTTTTTCAAACCCTTCATGCAAAGAATTTTGTCTGTTGCAGGTATTTTCTAATACTCACTTCAAGTCAACTGTTTCCATGAATACCAGGGAAACTCATACTCTGTTACAAAAAGTAGATGCAGAATGGCTGAGAGCACAGTCAAAGAGAATTTGTTGTGAAATGTGAATGAACAACTTTTCAGATATTTCAGGTTTTTTAAAGCTCTAGTTAATTAGAAGTAGACACACTTTCACAAATACTTGACCCAATCCTGGAAAACTAAAAGTGATACTGAAAAAGTCATTGTTAATATCTGCCCAAACTCTTTTTTTCTTAGTTTCTGTGAAACCAGAATAATTTAAGAGATATGAGAAGACTTGCTCTGAATTTGCACTATAACAAGAGAAAGAACTTCCTGTTCCTGTGTCCCCACCCCATTCTTTTCTCTGCTAATTTTGGGAATGGGTTCTTTCTTGATATCCTTACGATGGAGATATTACTATTCTCTAAAAGATTGTTAAATTGTGCTAGTAGCATATTTCAGCATGACAATATAAGCAGGCAGTGTGATGAATCATCCAGCGTCAAGTCAAGCCTCACAACCTGGAAAAGACTTACTAAAAAGCATCGCAACATGTATTCCAATCAAGAAGCATTCAGCGCTATCATAGCTTAGAAGACGTTTCGCAGGGATATTCATACCTCTTCTTTAGGATGTTTTGATATTGATCATATCCACCTGATTTTTTCATGTCTCTGTTTCTGGAATGCCATCATTTACTTATGATAGCTCTCTCCTGACACTTAAAATCATATAGGTGAAAGAATCAATTTTAAGTATCTTTTATATTAAATCAAATACAGTGTCAGATGAGACAGCATTAACAACGTCTTCCAAATAAACAGTAACTGCACAGCATCATCTCTAATGTGTTTTTGTCTGGGCTTACTTCAGGCATGAACTAATTCAGCTGCATCAGAAACAAAAGGAACACTGTTTTAAATTGTTATCTCCCCTTTTAAAAGGAGGAAGAAACCAGGCATGTGAACTCCATGGCTCAGCATTAGAATCATTCTCAATCAAATTAACCTGAGACTCTAGAAGTTAACAAATCCTTGTTAAAAGTAATTTTAAAATATCAGAAAAAAAAAATAGAATCTTTTAAAATCTCAGAAAAGCAGAGATTACATCTCTGTAAGGCTTTGAACAGTTTTGCAGTTCTGAAACTAAACATCTGTCTTGAAGCTAAAGCCTGTGTTACAAAAGCACAATAATCTTTTCTACTGGGCAAATGCTATTTCCTTTCTTCATAGTTAAAAAAGCCCGTGGTATTCAAGCACGTAGCCGTTAGAGGTCACTATTAACAGGGAAATGCGAGACACCTCCAGAGTAACGGGAGACCGGGTTAATGTGGGGCCGTGCGGCCCCAGCAGGCCGGATTTGGGGGCTGGTCTCTGGGGCTGGGGGGGGCCAGTCACCCAGCTGAAAGGAGGCCAAGCAGATTCCCTCCCAGTGCCTGTGCTGCCAGCACCCGCGGGGGCTCGAGGGGTTCAGAGCCCTAGCTGCCCACTGCACTATTAACTTGTTAGGTGGGAGTTTCTTTTAATATAAATAGAAAAGAGGAATTTACTCCCACTACTTGATTTGGATTAACCTTTTGACTGTACTCTCAAACACTGCCTTAGTGATTATCTGAGCAAATTGACACAGGCAGGGGTGATGCAAGGATGAGTTCCTGTGGGTTTGTATTGTTTATTCTTCTACTTTCTCATATTTAAAATTTGAATCTGCAATTTTGGAGGATTTTAATTTCACAAGAGTCAGTCAGTTGCTATTGTCTATGTAAATTTGCACAGCTCATGCAATCCATGAGGTTAGGAATATCACTACTTTGAAAGAACGAAGAAAGTAGGGAGGGGAAGAGGGAAAGAAAAAAGCAATTGGAGGCTGAAGTAACAAAGAACTCATCTTTAGGACTTCATGCAGCTGAAGAGGAGGTAGCGGGGACCTCCTTTACCATTAACATTACTAAACTATTTTAACACTAAAGGCAATCTGTCATTTTGAGTAAATTCTCTTCTGCTTCTATAAACACAGCCGTAATCAATTAAAGACCTACTTGTGAAGGAGCTATTGTGTGCAGTTCCATTCAGACATTGCTGAGTTGTCTTTTAGACAGCCTGTGGGGAAACACTGGTAAGGTGATGGGAAAGTTCAAAGTGCCTAACTTTCCAATGTGGATTTTGTTATTGAGACTTTTTTCTCCCTCTTTTTTCCATATTGCTTATCATAGCCAGTGTGAAAAGTGGGCGATATCTCTCTCTGCATTTAACATCTATAACATGTTCTGCTTGGGAGGTTCTGCAAATATTTTAAATGATTCTCTAATGTAATTCCTTGGAGGACTTATGCATGGCAACAAATCAATTACTAATTTGAAACTACTGAAAGAACAAACAAACAAACACTATAGAAACTATACATATATAGATATTTATAATTGTGTACATGGGCTCAGTTCCTAACATGTTAGACACCAGTCCGATGCAATTTTGTGCAGTGAAATATAACCTGATTTACAGTAATGTGCAAAAAGTCAGAGTTCAATTTCATATTCAAAGACATAGTCAAATAGATCATTCAAATGACTCAGTTTATTTTTTTGTTATCTTTCTATTGCACTTGCTCACCTGTGCCTTCAGAGTCCATGAATGTTGCCAATCTTTGCTGAAGCAACCAAAATAAACAAAGAAACTTCAACTTAACCTTGGTTATTTTATTCTCTTTCATTTTTCTCAATGAAGGAAAAGGTAAGGTTAAAGAGAAAAGCATGTATAAGAAGACTGAATTCTTACTCCTGTTTTATTAGCTTTTTTTCCCCTGAACATTGGCATGGATGTTAGGGACATGAGTAAGGACAGAAAAACCAAAATACAAATGAGTTAAAAATGTTCCCCATTTCTTTGTGTTTGCATTAAAAATAAATGTAATGAAATTTTAAGAATATTAAAAAAAAAGTAGAGATTTAGAGATACTCATGGAAAGAAAATAAAAGAACAGGCAGATTGCACCTGTAGAATCTAGATTTCATTGGGCTTTCTGATGTACTTATTTTTGGATCCACTATCAATCCTCACTGCACAGTCAGGTAGGGGTAAGAGCCTCACAGATAAGCATATTTATATCACTCTCTGCAAATTCATAAACTCAGCTACCTAGGGACTCAGGAATAACAGTGTCTTATTCCAAGGAAAGTCACTTAAAATTATCATTAGGCCAAGCACTCTTTTGGCATGGTGTAAATTAATTTGAAAGAATGGTGAAAAAAAGAAGTGTGAAGATCATAAAGAAATTATCTTCTTTAAAAACGTAGTGAAAAATCATAGATTATGACAAACGTACTTCTCTTATACTGCCTTAGCACCTACCAGTCGAAAGGAAAATGAACAGTAGCTTTTTCTAGGGCACTCAGGGGCAGACTGAAACCTGGTCGTGTCCTATACTAGTGCTAGCCAGCAAACTTTCTAAACTTCATTTTTCTTTGAATGACAGTCTTTTGGAAGTTATACAGGAGAGCCTTGGTGCATATACCAGGCACTTTGTAGATGGGTCAGGACACCTTAACTAAATCCATTCATTACCCTGTCCGCATTGGGACAGGCAAAAGCTGCCAATTTGATGTTGGTAACGTGGATGCTGCATTAGGGAATTGGCTAAGCCTGCCAGAATTCATTCCTGAACTTTAGCAGCCACAAAAGAGTATTTCTCTGTCGTCTGTAATTGATTCAGAGCCAGGTCCCAAAAGGACAAGCTTCCTTTTGTGTGCCATCTATACCAGGGTCTAAGGACACACAGTGCTACAACTTTTTTTTTTTGTTTTTTGTTTGTTTGTTGCCAGATCGTAGGAAATAGATTTAAAAAGAAAAGAAATAAAACCCAAAATGTCATAAATTATACTCCTGAGCTTTCTAAGATACATTATTTCTTAACTTTATCATTACATTCTGGTCTATGCTTTCAGAAAACAGTCAGTCAGTTTATTATAATCCGAGTTTTTAATGTCAATAGAGTGTTAACCATTTGGAGATTAAATAAGGTCTGAAACCAAAACAGAGAAGAAATGTATTTGTACAAAAAAGATGATTCCAACGCTTCGGCTCACTGAGCACAGTACTTATTATCATCAGTTCATATTCAGGTCAGATTCCTCCTTCCTTTGAAAAACAGGTTGAAAAACCCTTTGAAGACTTCTCCCATCTTCCCCTTCCCATCTGATTACAAATTTACTAATATTATTCATCATTACTTTGTGTTTCATATTTGCATGTTCTGCATCTACTGTGCAATGCATTAAAGATTTCATGACAGTAAATCAAATACTGGTAATAAGGATTATGAAAAGTTATACACCTTATTAGCATCATCAGTCCATCCTGGCAACATTCTCAACTCATTCTGTAGAAAACATCCCAGAAATTTAACAAGTAGGACTCTTAGATAGTAAAACTGTTGGCCAGTCCCAGTATATTCTTCTAAAAGTGGTTTGCCTATGTGCTTGTGTTTCAAATGGTTTTAAAAATACCTGAGTATTTTCACAGCTTCTATTCCCAGTTGTCATCTTAGAAGTGACTTTTAATTTGTTGAAGCAGACATCATCTGTCTGAACTTGAATACATTCACTGTATCTTTTCCTTGTATTCAAGTACAAGTATATTCTATTAAAAATGTTTTTCAAAATGCTTATTAAACATACAGGGTTATTCACATGAAAGCACAGAAGTGCTATAAATGCTTAGGATAGAGCCAAGAACAGAGAAACCTGTGTGTGGAGGGCTAATCATAGTTCAAACCCAATGGTTTTAGTGGTGAAGCCTTCCTCCTCCTTCCCACCCACTCAGCAGGGGTAAGCAAAAGAACCCAGAAAGGGTGAGGCCCAGCCACTATAAATGTTCAGATGTTTAATGAATGTGCCATAGCTTTCACCTACTAACTGCAAGGCCTTCTCAAGCAGACTCCAAATTCCTGCTGAAATGAAGACTTTCTTTCCTGGACTAGGCCTGGCATTCCTGGGAAACAATGGCCCTTTTCAAGTCGTCTCTGAAATTTCACAGGTGAAGGGAACAGGGCAGTCATTTGATCCCATCCACAAGGACCCTGTTAGCTTTTTAAAAAGTGAAGACAGAGTCTATCATGGAAGCACTAGCAAAACTGGTTAGTGACAGAAAAAGGCAACCTAGACTCACAGCTCAGGAGACCCCTGTGAAGCATAAATCAGTTTGTCTTTTACCTCATGCTACAACTTTCACAATTTTTTTCGAGCATGGGCTACACAGCCCACAGAGCTCAGGCAACAGGTCTCTAACTTGTATTACATGCTTTGGAACAGCATCTTTTATGCTTCCTTTAGCCAGAACTTCACTTTCAGAAAGTACGAATTAAAGGAAGCCATTGCCAGGATATAATATTGTGTATGGAGAATACATAAGTAATACATTAATTCAGGCTTTTGAAACATTCTTTAGTGGCCTTATTTCAGAAAGACAAGAATATCACAGTAATTGTTGGTTATAACAACATCATCAATTTCATTAGAAAACATTCAGAAGTATATTCAGAAAACTTAGGAATGGGGTGCTATGTGTGCTACCTTTGCATTGATAACACAATGCACTCGGAGCATAAAAAGATTGGATTTGCAGATTCCCCTTCCTCCAAACATCCAAATACGATATTCTGAAGAGACACAAGGGCTCTCAGTTCTGTGAAGAGAACTGCAGAATGATAGAAGTCTCCCAGATAATTTGAAGGATAGGAGGTAAATGTTCAGAATTAGCAGTTCTTAAGCTGGAAACTGTCACTAATTCATGTTATAGGAGATTATTTTCTTCACACAGTTTAAAAAAATAATAAAGAAACCGCAACTCACTTTCATTTAGTAATTGTTATATTGAGAAGTATTTTGCCTCTAAAATTCAGTGAACTTATGCACTCTCTGCCAACAGCATATTATAGGGAATATTATGGTTATTGATCTTTTTTAAGAGAACTTGAAGGTTATTTGAATACAGAAACTCATTAAAGAGTTCAAATTTGAACTACTTTCTGTGAGCAAACCTGAGTAAATTAACCAGGTCATTTAATAAGCAAAAGTACCAGCAAGGGGGCAATATACATGGTCAAGACAAGCTAAGTAATGACTGACTGGTAAGTAAGAGACCAATACATATATGCCTCTAGCCTAACTCGTCCAAGGCACAGGAAAGTTGCCTTGGCTTTATTCAGTGTTTATTCTCAAACAGCTATTTCCCAGTATTACAAGGGGAAATGTGCTTCAGTGTTTCCTTCACTTTCTGTCTCTGTACCATAATGAAGACTGGTGTTTCATTGCTTTTCTCCCATAAAAAATCCAACTTACTGCCAGGGAACAGATTCTTGTTTAACTTTTTTGTGAGAATCAATGAAGAAACCCATTTTCTCAAGTGTAAAGAAAGTGAGAAACAGTCAGCTTAACTAAAAGCCATTTTAACACTATGGCCAACCTGCATTTCCATGTGGAGTCCAAATTTTGCTCTTTGCCAAAATGAAGGTCCCCCTCTTCATTTTTCTGGTCCACGTCATAGAATCATAGAATCTTTGGGTTTGAAGGGACCTTTTAAGGTCATCTAGTCCAACCCCCCTGCAATGAGCAGGGACATCTTCAACTAGATCAGGTTGCTCAGAACCCCGTCCAACCTGACCTTAAATGTTTTCAGGGATGGAAACATCTACCACCTCTCTGGTGGCAAGCCGTGCCAGTGTTTCACCACCTTCATTGTGAAAAATTTCTTCCTTATATCTAGTCTAAAGCTACCCTCATTTAGTTTAAAACAATTACCCCTTGTCCTATCGCTACAGGCCCTGCTAAAAAGTCTGTCCCCATCTTTCTTATAGGCCCCCTTTAAGTACTGGAAGGCCACAATAAGGTCTCCCTGGAGCCTTCTCTTCTCCAGGCTGAACCACCCCAACTCTCTCATCCTTTACCTCATAGGAGAGGTGTTCCATCCCTCTGATCATTTTTGTGGCCCTCCCTCTGGACCCTCTCCAACAGGAAGGATCAGGAAAACATCAAGTTCATAGGTAAGCTGATAAAGGAATAGTTAAAGAGAAAATTTGAGGTGGTTCATGTGACTAAGATGAGAAGCCATTACCCTGTATAACCTATAGGAATTAGAAGCAGTTTTGTATTTAACATATGGAAGATACTTTTCCATTTTAAGTCCATCTTGGTTTTACAACATAACTATTTTCATCCATTTCACTGAGATGCTCAAGTCAAAGTGGACTGTAACCACTGAGAAGAATTTATGAAGGGAAGCAAAAATTCTATAACTTACTCATTCCTATTTCCATCCTTCATTTCCTCTTCTTTCACAGCATACATGCATATGGACTTTTTTGATCCTTTTAGGCAAAATCGCTGGGGCAGAGATGTTCATTGGTTCTCATTGCTATGTAAAGAATATACTTTTCAATAAACATGGGATGGGCATACTGCCCTATCTCAGACCTGATAGTACAGGTTAGAATATTGCTAGGCCTATGCTGCAAATTCTCAGCAGTTAGTTTTGCTGTTGTGAGGATACCAGCAAGACCACTAGTGGTGCTTACATTACTGTTGCTGAATACCTGGATGATCATTATATTTGGTCTTGTATACCTTGAGCTCTTCCCAACATACTTTCCCATTACTGGAAAAATATATCTTGCTTCCTGCCTAATTTCTTGGGCACCAAAAACTGAAAATCACACCCCAGGTTTCTTTCCCCATTACTGACAGCTGCCTCGACATCATCAGGCTTAGCAGCAGCATAGACAGAAGGAGGCCCTGAGAGAGACAGTCAGTGTGGGCAGGGTGAAGCACGAGGGGAAGATGCCAAGGAATTGCTTCTTGGGTGAACAGGGGACACGGGAGCTCTGGAATGTGCTCACAGGACTTGTGCTGAGGTGCTTTCCAAAGAAAGTGGGTCAGTCATGCCACCCTCACAAAAACTGGTACAGTCTCCCACAGGGAGAAGATTGTCTTACACGGGTGCTCCACCCATACTGGCAGAGAAACAGGGCTTATTGGCACAGGGAATGACTAGCTGGTGGTCAGTTCTCCTTGGGGCAAGTCTGACTGAAAAGGCTGGAAGCACTTGCAGAGGTATGTGAGGCAATGAATGGTGTTAGAATACAAAGTTTTTTGTTATAGAATTGAATTTGAGAACTATGATACTGGGTAACACAAAGGGCTTTAGAATGACCTGAATAGCTCTTTTGGCAGCCTTGGTCCTCAAAATCTTTCCATTATTGTCACACCTTGGTGTTCCCTTTCAGTTTTTCTGCAAGTCTCCGTTTTAGTACTGAGTTTGAACTGTTGATGGCTTGTGACTCTGAATAAAGCAGAGGGAGTATAACCTTGCTATTTGGGGTGTCATTAGTCCCATGCAGTTCTTTTATTTGCACGTGTGGAAGTTGGGTTTTGCTCATTTACAGGAACTCTGTTTCACCACACTCTGTCTGAGTTGGCAGCATTACATTTTTATTAGAACAAATGTAGGTCCAGAAACTGATAAAACATAAATAAAAGGTTCACTGTAGTCTACTCTTTTCAGGGAAAATAGACATCATAGGGTGCTTTAAAAAAATCCCATGATATATCTTCCTGATTAGCAGCTAAAATCTAAGTGGCTCCTTCTTACAGGCAAGACTAACCAGAAAGCTTATGCTCATCTTTGCTTAAAGGAACCTATTTACCTCTCTATTTTTATTGTTTTCACAAGTTCCCACTACTTCAGAAGCATGGAATTGATTATATATCTTTCTTTAATGCTATGTGTTTCTGTAAGTCTCATCAATTAGAGAATTAAATCCTCAGGATTTTAGAAAGCAGCTTACTGCAAGCAGGTTTCCTTTTCCTTCCTTTAAAGTAATTGAAAAGAGTGGTTTGGGTTTTTTTCTTAAAAGAAGGAAAAAGAGTTCTGAAAAGGCTATGTTCAAGATTTTGTAGGAAATACAACTAGGAAGAGTAAGACAAATATCGTCAATGCTATCAGTACTAACTTTGGCAGAATGTAGTGTGTTTTAGTGTTTATGGTGAGACACCAGTGCCTGCCTGTTAGAAGATACTTTGAATATTTTTCTTCACTGAGCTACCCAGAAGGAATTATTCTCACTTTTGAGTGCCAACCACTGGAGATGGGCTAAATTTGTAGTACCCATTACCTTTAGAGAGTACCAAAATAGCCACATGAAACCTGACCCACATGGAACCTCAAAACACCAGGGCTGAGTGTTTGCTGCTTAGACCTAAAATATGCCCTCTCTTCCCCACCTCCCAGCTCTTGGAGGAGTAAATAGGGCCATTCATACAACAGAGACAGAGAAAGAATTTTGAAAGTTATAAAGAACTCCCAGTATGTAATGATACCTCCTACAGTGCTAACCACCATACTAATGATGAAAAAGCTACATCTTGCATGTGCAAACTGGCACCCTTTTTACTGTATATTACTTTTTATCCTTCCATGAGGCTTAAAGTCAGTTGTAAAACTCTCATTGGATCTAGTTGCCATTAGATTTCTCCAATCATGGTTTAGAGCTTAAGCATATATAGGCATTTTTCAAACATAGCACTATATATTCCAACAGTACACTGCACTTTAATAGTCCCTCTCCCTTTGTGTAATTTTTAATGTGTTACTGTAATGGCTCTTGGATCATGGGATAGTGTCTGCCTGCATGTGTATGTACGCAGAGCTAGGCTTAATGTGAACGTGAAAAATTTTAATAACATTGTCCTGCAGAAATGTCTAATTTAAGATTATATCAATCAAAGCCCATTATTCAGCTCACATGTGGGTTTATTGGGTCTGGTATAACATTTTGGCCATAAGTGAGCAGAAAAGGGTTCTGCTCACAAAACGTGCTCTCTTCCTACCGAGATGCTTTAAGGCTTAAAATACCTTTCTATTTTCCCCTTAACTTTTCCTCTCCCCATTCTTTCCCTCCTTTCCTCATTGGAAGCCATGCAAGAAGTCAATGCTGATGACAGGCAGTAATTATGGTCCAATTAACATTTACCAGTTTTGCCAGATATCTTCAGCTCTCACCAAACTGGATTCTAGATGATCTGTAGCAGAAAACACAGGATTGGAGGTTTTCTTTCAGGGTCATTGGCAAGAACAATTGCTCTGGTTCAGAAAATATTTTTGGGGGCAAGTAATAGTACCATCCTCAGCAGATTCTATAATTGCAACCCCACATGGTAGTGAGTGGGAGAGGTAAGAAAATGTATGGTGTCTCCTTGAGTGAGTGCTAAAGGAATCAAGTGAGGTGCTCATTAGCACGGAAGGGAGAAGAAGGGAAGGGTAATGCTTCCAGCCTGTCACACCCTCAGCATAGAACCAGGGTAGATGTTATCTAGCACATACAGGCTTGCTTTTAATGATAGCTTTTCATCAGGAGTGAGTATTTTTGCTTTGCTGACTAATTCCCATTCAGATTTGCACTGGTACCAAACAAGTGGATTCCTATCTCATAGGTCAGGGTTAGATAAGAAACCTCACAAAAACAATCCCTTCAGAAAACAACAAAATGGAAAGAAAAGAAGAAAAAATAAAAAAGCTTTTTTTAATTCTGAGCTGTTGGTAACCCAAGGAAATCTGTTAGAGGATGTAACATTGCAATTACACCTAGACCAGACAATAGACCTAAAAAGACTAGCAGGATGCAGCTGATCCACAGAGTAGTTTTCATCAGTTCCAAGCAAACCACATCAGACCTTATCCCTCTGCAGGAATGAAATACATAAACAATCTCTGAATAGATTTAAGATGTAACCCAGTCTCACTTTATTAGAAAAGCCCAAGGACATTTTGACTGAACTTCATTCTTTTGTCAATGGCAGAAACTGCCTCATAATTAGTTAAGTATTGGAGCCTCTCTCTTTTCAAAATAGCTAGTATAAAATTTAATTATAATGAAACTACGAGGAAAGTTGCATTACTGTTCAAGAAAATAACAATTTAGAATTCTTATTATACCATCAGTCATGTTTTCAGTAGGAATATACTGGTAATGGCTTAGCAAATGAAACATTGTGTTGAGGGGTGTACATGTAGTGCGATGCTGGAATGCATCTTCTGACATTCTACAGATAAGGAATGCAAAATAACGTTTGGAGTTTCTTCTGATTCACATCAGTCCCATTTTGATTACATTATCCCCCAATGTGCATCATCTGTATTAATGAAGTATGGTAACTGGTTTCCAATGATGTGTTTACAAAACACATTTTTAGAAAGATACTAATCCAAAATTTGCAGTGTCATTGAGTGAAGTCAAGAAGTCCATACATGATGGATTACATGCACTACCAGGTAATTCTGACTATGACAGTGGCAAAAACCTGAATATCCTAGTGCATAGGAAGTAAAAACTGAAGTGATGCATACCTTTTAACAAAAAAGAAATAGAGAGGCTTCAATATAACACATTTGAAAGAAAACACATCATCATTCTAACCTTATGGCCACATTTATGTCCACTGTCACTGGTAAAGAACTATTGAAAACATGCTGTCAGTAGAATTGGAACTAGACAGCTAGTATGGAACTGAGCTGGAAACAGGGGTAATGCCCCTTTATTGCTGTTTTCCTGTGTTATTCTCTAACTATCCTATGTTATTCTCTGGAATAGGTATTGTAAGCATCTGTCTCACTTTTGGACCTTGGAAAACATGGTATTTTAATCTTAAAGTAATGGGACTTTTCAGATCATGTTTTGGCATCCCCTTAAGAGCCATTGAAAACTGCAGAAGAACATATACCTAGAAGCTTTGATCTCATTCACTTTGAAAATTCACAAAGGCAATAATGTCCAATATAAGAGTGGGCAAAGGGAAGGAACTGGAAGTCTGACCTCTGAAACAAGTGGGATTGTTGCCTCAAATCCTTTGAAATATGAAATTAAACAAGAAATGCCAGGCCATAGGTTTTAATTGAGTGAGGGCTACAGGAATTTTGGTAGCCTGTTATTCATTCTCTTTCTCTCTTCTTCATAGGTGTATAGCAGCCTCCCACTCCTGGAGGGGAAGCTAAAACCTACTTTTCTAGAATAGTAGAATGATTCCCCCAGCCTAACCAGTTCTTGCAAAGCCCCTTCAGGAATTTTTCTCAAAGGTCCACTGAAATGGGAAATTAAATAAGCTTCTCTAGATTCACTCTTCTCCAAACTTGTAGGAGAAAATAGAGCAAATGCCCTGGGAAGTATTACTTTATGATGTATCATGTTCATTATGGAATGCCCTTCAGGGAACACTCTGGGGGCAGCCTGAGTTGTAAAACAATTTAGATTCCTTTTCCTCTATCAAGTTCACAGCTGGGCTTTTAGATGATTCTGTGATAATACTACAGCCAAACTACACCAACTTCTGGTACCTGGGAAACAGGAGCATTGATTAACATAGATGAGATCAGAGCACTCCCTTAAAATACGTTAAAATATCATACATCCAAAACTTGCTTTGATGTGGCCAGTCAAAAGATTCCAGTTTGTTTCAAGAGGCATTTTTGAAGAAGCCTCAATAACTTAAAAATCTCTAGTGTCTGATGAATTGTTTTCAGTCTGCTTCCTAGCTGAAAGATTGGCACGTCACAGAAAACTTGATCTGCATGCTCGCTTTTACTTCTGTTATGATTTCCATGCCTTGTCAATCTTTTTTTATTTTAAAGACTGCGCAAACCTCTCTCTGAATTTGTAAGTAGTATTTCCAGATAAATATTGAAACAAACACCATATAGACGAGGCCTACCCTTCTGTCCAAAGAATACCTGGGTGCATACTATGGGTGTCACTCTTTGTTCATCTGTAAACTCTCCAAATTATTTTTCTAAATAAATTTTTCATTATTTGAATGCAGAGGTAAAAATACAGCAACACTAAAAGGCTTCAACAGAAGTTCATTTGTACAGCTTACTAGCCCACTATACCTTTGTAAAGGCTATATATGTTTGTAAAGTATAAACGCTGGAAGAGAATATATATTTCTGGGTCTCTAAACAAGATTCATAATGGTTAATATAAGATCCTTGTACTCTGTCTTCAGCTATGTCTGTTTTGTTTTTCCTCTTTATAAGATAACACACATTTGTCAGTGCACATGCACACATATGCATAAACACACACGATGTGAGTACTAAATAAACAGCCCTATAGAGAGGGAGTACAATATTTCACTGACTGTAGAATGAAGCCCAATTTTATTGGCAGACTTCAATGATACTAGACAATAAAACATTTGTAAGTTTTGCTGCAGACAGTCTGGCTGGCAGTTTCAGCAGCTCTAATTTATTGTGAATAAATAATTTCCTGGAATCTCTGAGGAGTCATTTTAATGCTCCGAAAAAAATTAAAATCTGGCACACCATTAAATTTGTTTTCCGTTGTTTTGAACCAAAAATACTTAAAATGAAAGAATAAAAAAAAAAAAACCTGATTTCAAAGACAGTACTTTATAAATGTCAAATTTCCCAGTTTCACACTGGTTTTACACATGAATAATTTGCGTTTACTTCATCTTTATATTTAAAGGCATGCCAAATACCATCTGTTTGCAGTTTCTTTTTTGTGTGTTATTTCTCAGTTCCAGGCAGAGAAACTGTCCAGGTTAAAGAACTCTCGTATTTCTGCAGAGTATATTTAGACTTTGTTTGTGTTTCTATTCTACCGTAAATTGATTATTACTTGTAGCACGACAGTGATCTGACCATTTTCAAAGGCAGTGCGTTCTTGAAGCAGAAACAGAAATTCAAAAAGGCAGTGTAAAAACCAACTTCAGAATATGTTAGAAGCCAACTGTAAAAATATAGACGGAGTCAATTAGTTGATTCAGTTTTGCTGCCATCAGCAAAAAAAGAAGCTTTAGTTTCCACAGTTGCTGAATACATTTTTTCCATGAGGCACCTCACAGTTCCTGCCAGTGGACTAATATATAAGTAACTATTGCACTTTTATTCAATTCTTACTACCCTGAAGTATACAAAAGATTCCAAATAAGAAACTGAACCAAGAAAAGGGACAAACTTTTATCACCAATAGCATCATTTGGATATCTAACATCATTCCAAGAGACTGTACCACTTTTAGTTTTGTTGATACTCAGCATAAATAATCTCCATACAATCCACAGATTTATAATGAAGCTAAAATCTCTGCTGGTAACAGGGAATTATAACAGAGAACACTGGGTAATTTTAATTGTAGATCTCATTACCTGTATTGTCCACAATGTTTTCTACAGACTAGTATCACTGTGAGGAAACAATCTGTAAAACTGGAGTGTAAATTTGAGAAGCAGAAAAAAGCTACACATACATTTTGTGTGACTGGATAGCATCAAAAAGCTAATACGTATTTGAACACTAGTTCAAAGAAAGAGAGAACCCTCTTTTTGTAGAGAAGTCTCATGGCCTCCTGTTCCCATACAGACAGTGTTTCCTATCTGTTGCCTGTCTTTATAGGGAACTCTTTCCTAGTTCAAGTGCAAAACCAGTATTGCCATCATCAGTATTCAGCCAGGGTGAAAGCCTTCAACACATCTGGATGAAAATGGACAATAAACAGTAACGGCCTGTACCCGAGTAGAGCAATATACCTGCCATTAGCTACTGCCACATCTATTTCCTTTAGTTGGCACTAAGAGTGCAAAAACTATTATCAACAGCAAAAGGTCCTGCCCTCTGACTGCAGAGAATCAATCTCAATGGTAGTACCCACAGTCCACTGAATAACTTGTCTACAAGCAGTACAAGCCATGAATTTCTGATTCCTTTTGTCTACTTCCACTCAAGTTGGTGAATACTGTGTGAGACAGAGAATGTGTCTCACTGTGAATACAGTGAGACAGAGATGATGAAATTTTCTTGTAGAAATATTTCGTTCAAGTTTATTAAAGTTCAGTCTCAGTCCTGCTGGTTTTTGGTTGCTCAAACCTACACACAGTATCTTTCCTCTGCTTCCCTTGTTGCTGAATTGAGATAATACTTTCTCTCTTGATATTTGCTTAGCAGTTTAGTATTTAGAAACACAGAGTATACTCTAGCCTTCTAAGAATGACACAGGATACATTTCCTAACTTATGGGGATTTTAAGAGTCAGCACAGGTACTGCAAAATCCATATAGGCTACGTAATTCCTTATTTCAGTGTGTAAGGCAGGAATAACACACTTCATGGAATCCACATTAGCATTTACAAATGCTACCATCTGTTGCTTTCCAATAACATGTTTTTCCATTGATTTCAGCATAGCTTGAAGAATAGTGTGGTGGTGTATAGTAGCACTCAATAATTTTCACCCTTAAGAACAGACAGTTTTCTGGACACAGTGAAGTAAAGCTTCGTTATAAATGGCATCTAATTTAAATTAAAACCAGAATAAAAACACATACCACTCCAAGTATTCTTAATCCAAATATTCATACCCTTTACAGATAAACAGGGATTCCAGGTAATTTTGTGGTATCTGAACTACTTCTAGGTCATGAAACACTATGATATTCAGATGCGCAGTTTGTGACTTTAGTCCATCACAGATAGTTAGTTTTCCTAAATTAGTCTAAAATTTGGTGTTAGTTAACTTTGTCAGTTTGTGGGTCATCATTTTTATGTTTTATAGTGTTATGCAAAAAAACGGATGTAATACAAGTGGTACAAATACATCAACAGGACCAGGTAAATCTTTGCAGTGATAAAGTCAGAGGTCAGTCTTATAATATGGTACTTTGGCACTGTGCTGTTTCCGGTTCTAGATACTTCACAGTCAATGACCATTAACTGGATATTAACTTTATATTAAATGTTATTTGCATAATAAGCTTGTAGGACACTTGTATTTGTATTAGGTTACAAATTGTAATTTACCGTACTTAAGTCCAAGCAAATCCCATAGTTACTCAGATGAGCTCCTGAGACAGAGTCTTGAAGTGGAATTTCCTCTCCCCAACCTTGAAGTGATCAGCTCAAGACACCCCAGTAGTCTTTTTCTGTTGCAGAAGCTTTCAGAGTCAGTGAGAAGATGTTTGTAAAAGAAACTTGGTACTCAGAATTTATCCTCACACTTGACCTGTGCCTATTAGCATCTTCCTTCTCTTCACATTACTCATTTTTCTGACTTTCTCACCCCAAATTCATGTATCTAAGGATGTATGGCCTTTTTAGCACTCCTGCAAAACTATAGTATTTCGTCTGGTTCAGAGATGATTCTATCAAAATATTGTCTTTTTCTTATAATGTCTTTTGTCTTGGAGATGTTAGTGGTTCTATGCATTTACATTTAAGATTCTATGTTTAGACAATTTCCTTGGTATTGAGAGTTGTTCAATCATGGAACAATAACATGAATGTTTGGTGTCCTTTCTAACATGCAGTGTTTTATTGTTTTATAATAAAATAAATGTTTGTTAGGAAGAGAATAAAACAGTCTTCATGATAAAGTCTCCAAAGATGACTAAGCAACAAATGTACTTTTAAACCTGAAAAGATGACTGTTTGAAAGGTCACAGATTAAATGCATATTTGGTTGTCAGAATCACCATTTGCATCTTTTTTTTTCTGTTTTGTGAGAAGAGCTTCTATTATAGCTATGCACAAAGTTTTTTCCTACAGCCTATTGGTTTGTATTAAGAAAACAAAAGCACAGTACTCTTTAAAAAAAAAAGGACTTGAAAAAAGCAACTCATCAATTTACTTAGCCTTTAAAGACTCACTGATTTATTATTTAGTAAAAAGTTGAAGTTAGTCTGAATTCAGGAATTAGTAAGCCCACTTTCCAGTTCAGAATGAATCTTTTTTTCCCCTCAGTTCACAGCTGTATTCCTTTTTTCTTTTTTGCTTCTTTATTCTATATAAGATATAATAAGACATATATAGATCTATGTATTCTTTGTATTATATGAGTGAAAATTTCATAGAGAATATCCGTTTATCCCACATTGTTCAGCTGTGTTGACTAGTAGTATTTTTAACAAATATTTTGAAAGCAAACTATGTTCAGGATACATTAATATGAAAAGTTTTAAACTGGCAAGGATGAATGAGAGACTGGAGAAGGAGCAAAAGTTAACTTCTGAAACCTCTCATGCATTGAAGCTATGCTCTAACCTTACAATCAATAGAACAGCGCAGATGGAGGCTGGAATAGGAAGCAAGGAGATTACAGAAAGGTAGATTTACATCTATGCTTATCCAGGTATTGGAAATATTCAAAGAAAAAAATACAAAAAGGACTACGGTTCATTGCTTCCAATTTTTTTCACAAAGAGAAAAATAATTGTTTCATGTAGGTTCCTTTTTCATGGTGCCTTGTCCAGATGTCTCACCATAACTCCTATGAGTCTTAATCACTGGACAATTTTCTAAACATTTGTGTTTTTGTTTGGTTTGTTCCCCACTCCCTGCAAAAGTCATGAATGAAACACATGGCACACAGCTACCAAGTTTAGGGCTATATTAGACTTCCTATATTAGTGGAAGGAAAGAGACTCAAAAGGGTATTCAAAATAACTGAATAGATGTCTAACAGGCAGTATGAATATCTTTCATAAGAATACGGACTAACATATTTGTACTCATAATCCATATTCAATTACTGTTGCAGTAGTGACAGGAATTTCTGAAGGACAACATTTGTAAATTAAAAAAAAACAAATGGATTCTACTGAATGTATTTCTTATAAGCAAACATAACAGACCATGAAACTAATTTCAGAGAAGTGTAATTTATGTGTTCTGAGACCTAACAATAGTAATCTATTGCATACATTATATTATATTCTGCTATTCTGAGGAAAAGGTACTGTTTCATTGTCCAAATATTAAGAAATTAGTGAGTGGAAATTGGTTAGAATGCTACTATGAAATAGTCTATTTAAAAGAATCCAAGATTCATAGAAAAAAATCTTGATATGTATTTCTACATGTGAGTTAATATATATGGGTATTTAATATTTCTCTTTCCAGTTGGAAGCGATTCTTTTGCGTTTACAACACAGTTATGAGCACATGGAATTCAATAAAAACATTCTCATCAACTTTAAATAGATTTTGGATTAGGCCTTTAAAAACAAAAAGTGCTATGTAAGTCTCTAGCAATGCTGTTTTGCGAAGTATGAAATCTTTTAGAAATCGTTTTCAGAGCAATTTTTGTTTGCCTGAATGTGCATAATTTTTTTTCACATTCCATGAAAAAGTGCAGAGATGGCTAAAGCTAAAAGTTTGAAAAATTCAAGACTAAATACCTGGATATAGTTATCATATATACTCACTTGTTTGTTTGCAATTTCATCAAATATCAACAACATATTTAAAACACATGACTGTTCTTATGGATTCTTTTTAGCCTACTATAACATAGGGTGATGCATGTTTAGTAGTAAATCTAAGACTTTTTAAAATGCACTTGCAGTATGCTCTAACAAATTTATTTTCTGGACACCATGTATTAAGTCCTGGCATCTTTCATTCTATTTTATGTTCCAAGCATTCATTTGTAGAATAATACAAAGATATTCCATGAGTAACTACTAGAAAGGCTATGTATGGCAAAGGTACCTGCTGTATTTTTATGAGACAACAAATATTCTTTGAGACTCAATATCTCCATAAGATTGCATAGAGGGAGAAAAAAAATCCTCTTCTGTTCATTCCTAGCCTCTTGGAAACAGTTAAGTAATTGATATACAGCGAAATACATTTTATGTGTCATTTTATTGCTGATTGGGTAGAACAAAATTTCCTTGATTTCTATAAGCACAAAATCTATCATTCCTGTGATATAAAGTAATCTAGAAGATGGCATTAATGAGGAGTGGAACGGTGGTTTTTAGCATATATTGTGCAAGAGATGACACTGAAATGACAAGACTGTATAGTCCTAGCCCGGATCTTTAATACCTATTCTGAAAGGGGTATGTCTGTTTACCAGAAATGCAAAAATATTGAATAGAATTTACCTACTTAGGAAGGCAATAGGTTCTTACTAAACTAAGTAATGCTATCTGCTAGGTTATCAGTTCCTGATGTGTTAAACACTTTTACCAGAAATGGACAAAAAGATAGGTAACAACTAATTGGTTTCAATGTGCAGAAAGGAAAATTTTGGTTAGATATTGCGGAAAAGCATTCAAATCATAAGAACTTGGAGAAATATCACATTTCCACAGTAAGGAATCAGTTAGATTCTTCAGCAGCAAAATAAATATATATTCAGTCTCTTTCGGATTCTTGCAGCCATATGGTAAACTTTCACGTTGAGATTAGAGGGACAGCAAATATTAAGAATAATTAAAAGGCCAGTCATTAGCACAGACTTATCTTCCCTACTTCTTCTTCGTGTAGGTGCTTAATGAATTTTTAAAGATCAAATGTTTTTCTTACAGGAATTAATTCAGGGACCTCTTTCGGCCTTTTTATGTGTCAAGACAGACTAGATAAATGAAAGACACCCTTGTGGCTTTATAGAATGTAGCATCCTCTCAAGTGGCAAAAATGCCCCAGGCAGAAATTAGATTAGCAAAAGAGTTTCTCCATTATTTAATGAGGAGGGTGATGTACCTATAAACTGTGGTTAGGAATCTTCGGCAGATCTCTGAACTGAATCCCCACTTCCTAATTTTCTAACCAATGCCTGAACTGGAGATTTTCTGTCCTCTTTCCAAAATGCATAGTAAACAAACCCAAAGGGAAAATAAGCTAGGTAATATATCTTTGCAAGTATAAGATGTATAAATTAGCTAGCAGACCACAGCAGACACTTCATTTGGTTATTATAGTTACTGAAATACATTTTTGGACCTGCAAAATGGAGACTGTGTCCAGTCTGTTTAGCAGCATTGATACTTGTCACTCAGGAACAGAAACTAGGATCATGGTAAGATCTGGCCCCAACTGGATTTTATTGCAATGACGTACAGAGCTGACGGAGATATTTCTGAAACTGGAAATTACAACCCACAGGAATTAGAGGATTTGAAAAACCCTGGTGAGATGTAACATTTCTTAAGAACAATAGATTATAACATTTTTATTCTGTACTGCTTTGGATAATTAGTTTAATAAGTCAGTTGTTTGTCATTCGTGCATATAATAAATTAATATGCATGTTGTTTCCTTATTCATTAAGTCTTTAAATTCAGCAGATGAAAATCTCTTTCCTCCAGAAAATACACTTGATTATAGATGACTGCCAGTGAAAAGTAAACAGCCAGCTCCAATGAAGAAATGTGCTGAAAGCGAATACCTTTTGAACTTTGAATTTTTATTTCCACTCTTCATGGAAATAAGCACATTTATGGTTTGTTTATTGCTTGCAGAAAGCAAGCTTGTTCATCCTCCTCCCCTCCACCCTTTTCATTTGCTGGTCTAGCTACCAAGCAGAGCCTAATCACAAGATGTCTGTGTATATCAAGCAGATGTTCACTGGCAACAGAAAATCAATGTCTGGCATGTAGTTATATTGTGTTCTATTGTGCACTGAGCACACTGACTTGAAAAGCAATGTTTTGTGTCCCTATATCTGTATTTCATAATGAAGAACAAGTGCCCACTTCAAGTTATGGATCACCTCTATTGTCATTCCATAGCAATGTGTTTTACAGATGTCTGCAAATGAATTTTAGGCTGAATTCCCTTTGCTTCTGAACCATAAGGAAGTATGATACGTCTGGTATTCAGATATTAAATTTTGTTTGAGGAGCAGTTAGAATGCCCTTGAATTCATTTTAAAACTCCTGTATGAAACAAGACCTCTGGCAGTTAGAATCTGATGGATGGGTCTGACAGGTTTTCAGCACATTACCTTTAGCTGGTGGTGATGTAGTAAGAGTACTTTATTTCCTGTGAAGCCAACAACTAACTCTTAACTCCATGTGAAAACTCAGATGGGGCTTATCAGCTCCTCCATGGCACTCTGCCCCTCTTGGGATCATGGTCTCTATCTGTTATTATTGAGAGGGACAGTAATGAAACAGCAGCAGCACCAGGAGCCATCCTTTCAGACTATGTCTGACACAAGCACTGAGTGTTAATTATCTGCTTCAGTGAAGCAGAAAGAGGAGACCATCAGGGAGCTGGCTGTGGTCCCCGCTTTTCTGTTCTTCTCAGTTTTGGACACGCTAGTGCAACGTGTGGACTGCTCTAACCTCTGCCAGCTGGCAAGAGCTCCCAGAAGACAGTCTTGTCAGTGGGGGTAGCTATGAAACAGCCTGGTATCTCCACTTTTCTCTCTGCTGTGATGCATCTGCACTGCCTGTGATGGAGGGCTGGTAGCAGGAGGCACTTTCACACTAACACCCGTGAAGGAGTCTTTCCCAATACTGGGTTAATCATCAGCACGGGGAAATGGGACCTGCATCACCTCTCTGTTCACCACTCCAAATGGTACCAAAGCTGAGATATGCATACTAAGTTTCATTCGGTCTTTCTGGAGAAACTTTAAAAAATAAAAGTTAAATCTAAGCATTTTTTTCATAGAAGTTCTTTACCACGTTTGTTGCAAACAGAAACATTGTGTTCTACCACACTAATTCCAGTGAGCTACTCTTTCAAACCACAGACATGCCCTCCATTTTATCTTGTACATTAGAACAGAATACTTCGTCAACCACAAAAAAACAACTGAGAGGGATCAGCAGACAAGTGGAAGAGCAATACATAGAATAAAAATCTGTTAAATTCTGGATTAACAAATAATTTGTTGAATTAGTATTTTAAAACCCATGTTGCTGAGCTATCTATGCAACTGCAGACACTGCAAAATTCACTCATACTAGAGATGCTTAAGAAACAGTCTGCTGAAAGATGTCTAGCACAGTTATGCACAAGTGCACGTAGAAACTTTAACTGAAATGACCTGATTGAAATTGCCAATTTATACATGTAATCTTAGTCAGAGGTTTTGTATGCGAGTGGATAACAAGGTATGGATACTTGGGCTATGAATGTGCTCTCCTTCCTACTGCAAAATGACGTAGAAAATACATTTCAGACATACCTTGGCAACTGGAAATAGAAATGCCATATGCCAAATATCTAAGTAATTGCCAGACTAGTTCCTTATTGAGCACTGGTCTTCCCTATTGCAAACACTTCTTAAATGGAGACAATTATACTGATTGTACAGAACCTGGGCTTCAAGCTCAGCCTTGCCAAGCTTATTCAGCATAGCTAAGTGGTAGCACAGAAAACAGTAGTTCAGGGCTGCTGTACCCTGGGTCATCTTGAGCTGTTTCCAGCCCGAATCTTTCCTCCCCCTTCAGTCTAAGCTCCCAAATACCTTTTGCAGTGGGTAGGGTAAGCAATGAGAATAACGGCTGGCATAAACTAACTTCATGCTGTCTCTACAGTTTACCCTAGCGAATCCTCAATTTCCCCGTTAGGAATATGTTAGGCTGAATATATTAATGAAAAAGGATTCCACCTTGAGCCAAGAGACCTGTTTTAGTAGAACCACTGTATTATATTTATTGAGGCAATATGGTAGACATTAGATCTGCTTACTAAGTACATCAAGTATCAAGAGATAGTACTAATGTTTTGTGCAAATGTTTTAAAATAGTAACAACTATATATTGATGAATCTGAACAATAGCTGTTACCTTGCTATTCTTCTTCACAGAGATTTTAGAAGACTTGCAGGAAATTATCATCCTAGCCTAGACTTTATTTCACTTAGTCAATAAAGGAAGTAGAAGGATAAACTGTGATCTGCTTTGTATTGTGATGCTCCAGTCTTACTTAAGCCCTCAAGTTATACAAACAGCTGGATTTATTCCTCAGACTCTTTTGTCTTGATAATGACAACTCCTTCTCTCCCTTTTTCCTTTGGACAAATCAGGAAAAATATTGCCAGATGGACTCAGAACAAACACAGTTTTCTTTTTTAACATCAAAAAGAAAAAGAAAGCCAGTAAAGAAATACACAGGCCTCCTCTACTGGACAGAGCAAAAGTGCAGAAAATAGACATAGCCTTTGGATTCCATTCCTCTCCAGGGCAGAGATAAAGCTTTTAATAAGGTAAGCAGGAGAGTCTAGAAGCAAGTGTTTCTACGTTCGAGTGGAGTTTGATGTGTTTCCTCAGTTAAGTTTCCTCTAATTAGATTGTTCAGCCACTCTCAAGACCTCATCTTCTAATTCTACGCATTCCAGATAGGCTTTCTACAGAGCCAGTGGGCACCATTGAGTTGTGGTCCTGCTTTTTAACTCTTGTCTTACTTCACAAAAGTGTTGCTGGAAGTCCTGGCCACATGCTCTCTAGCATGTGTTCTCCGGACTCCATATGAAGAGGACACTGAAGAGCATTTCTCAAAGGTAAACCTAGTCCCAGAAGATCAACTTCAGGGATTGCCGATTCATACAAAATTCCTGGATCAGCTTGAGACAGGTTTCATCAAGTAGCAGGCACTTCAACTCAGCTATCATGCATATTACTGGAACTAATGGAGGTTACGGAGTCATCATATGTATTAATGAGTGAAGCCATGCAGAGATGGGTTGGTTGATAGGCTCAATGTATGTGGAATATGTTAGTTACCTATTCCAGTGGTTTACAGCAACAGCTCATTACAGGAAGGGACAGCATATAATACAATGTGTATTTTCATAATCAGTTCTGTGCTTAGTACCATACAGAAATAGCAATAATATTCTTAGGTATTAAGAAGGGAACTGAGAACGAAACAGAAGCATTATAATGGCAGCGTTTAATCCATGAGGCACACGTCTTGAATAATATGCGTAGTTCTGGTTTCTCATCACAGAATAAAGGTATATAGGGTACAGACAAAGGTATATAGGACAGTGTGACCAGCAGTTCGAGAGAGGTTATCCTCCTCCTCTACTCTGCACTGGTGAGGCCTCATCCGGGGTATTGTGTTCAGTTCTGGGCTCCCCAGTTCAAGAGAGGCAGGGAACTTTTGGAGAGAGTCCAACAGAGGGCTATGAGGATGATTAAGGGACCGGAACATCTCTCGTATGAGGAAAGGCTGAGAGACCTGGGGCTGTTTAGTCTGGAGAAGAGAAGGCTGAGAGGGGACTTTATCAATGGCTATAAATATCTGAAGGGTGGGTGTCAGGAGGACGGAGCCAGTCTCTTTTCAGTAGTGCCCAGTGATAGGATGAGGGGCAATGGGCACAAACTGCAGCACAGGAAGTTCCACCTCAACATGAGGAAAAACTTCTTTACTATGAGGGAGACGGAGCATGGGAACTGGCTGCCTAGAGAGGTTGTGGAGTCTCTTCTCTGGAGACCTTCAAAACCCAACTGGATGCATTCCTGTGCAACCTGCCCTAGGTGATCCTGCCTTGGCAGGGGGTTGGACCAGATGACTTTCAGAGGTCCCTTCCAACCTCTACCATTCTGTGATTCTGTGACAGCAAGGATGCTGATACAGGACTGTCTCCATACAAGGAATGAATTAGAACTACACCTTGAAAGGAGGAAAATGAGAAGGATTAAAATAAGTAATAAAATGAATAATGACATGGAGAAGATGAATAACAAATTTATATCCTCAGTCTGCCCTAGTGCAAGATACAAGAAGCATCAAAAAAGGCAATAGGATCAGACCAACTAAAAAAGCAGCATTCTTCACAAAAGCCATAACTAAATGAGAAACTCAGTTCCTCAAAGTGCTGTGGATTAAAAATATTTTATAGCTCACTCCTCTCTCTGCTAAAAAGTGCAAAAAAACCCAAGTCATGTAAAAAAAGTTTATTATCATGTAGCTATTTCCTCAGAGTAAACCCCACAATTATTCTTCTCTAACTACTCCCTATGGCCCTTATTTTGATGTTTTGGCTATTGTTTTCTGTTCTTCTGATCTGGTGACCTGATTCATTTGTGCCACCAGAATACCTTGGGTAATTTGCCTCTTCAACCCTTCAGCTGCCTGAGAAACAGTGTTTCCTTTTTCCTACTTGTCCTTCTTCTTGAAAGGATAGAAAGTGTGACAATTAAGTACAGTGGTGAACAGGAAGAAACTAAAGGAAAATATATTATTACTCAGTCTTCATGCAAGTCTTTTTCAGTCACATGGAATTTCAGAGAAGTGAGAAATGAATCTCAAAAGGAAAAAAATTATGAGTGAGAGCATTGGAAAGTTTCCTCAAGTACTTCATTCAGAATTACTAATGTTAAAAAAGCAATCTGTAATTGGATAGTGTGAAAAAGCCCACTGTAAAATTAAATAGCTGTCTTTTTTCCTCATATTCCTTTTCTGCCTTGGCTGCCCATCCAAACTTGAGTGCTTCAGGGTGTTTATTTTATACCTGGCACATTTTAGGAATACTCTAGGCATAAACAGAATTGTTGCTGTTATAGCGTATATGACCTTGACTTCTCTCTGACAAAGCAACAGCTCTGTGACTCTGTCACTACCTCATGGCTGGCCCATGAGGGGATCAGAAGGTTCTCCTTTAGTTTAAATGATTAAGGTTTTGGGAGAGCTTAAGTGGAAAGTTTGCATTACCGTTTTGCATTTATGCATAGGAAATCTCTGCCAGGCTCTATGTTAGACCATTAACATGGAGTCTATGCAGCCAAAGAATCACTTCACCTCATCCCACCACTTACTGCATACAGTTTCCCATCCTGGCTGATTAACAGTGTGCTGGCCCTACACGGCAGCCTTGTTCTTCTCCAGAGTTGGTACACTTCAGTGGTTGTAAGTTTCTTTCAAAAGTGTCAGAATTAAAGACATGTTATAAATGCCCCATTTCATTTTGTTTCGGGAGTCCATCCTGGTGCTATATTATCCAAGATGTACAGCAAAGTTAAAAGACAAGCTTCTTTAGCCAGGATTCTTTTGCCCTTTCTGCCCTTCTCCACCTACATCCCGATTTCTCCTTTTCGCACTGATGACTTGTAAACTAAATACATCAGTAAGTACAGGATTAGTCCAGACATCTCCTGTAGCTGCTCAGTGTCTTTTATTTCACCTAATTCATTGTTCAGTTTTATACTCAACTGGAAAAAAAAAAAACCTTCTGACTGTTGTCTGTTACTGCTCTTGGTTTTTTGTGCTGTTTTTAACAGTTGTGCATGGACATTCCTTTTACTGTCTTGCTGTTCAGGACTTGAAAAATGTAAAAGAAACCCTCTCTCCCTGCTGATTTCCTCCCAGTCCCAGCTGTACCTCAGATGAATTAGCTAGGTAAAGCCAAAAGCTCAGAAATGCACACAACTTTCTGCAAGCACTAATACTCCAGAGTAATCTGCATCACACAATGACAGGAAAAAGGAACAAGAAATAAAAATCAGTGAATGTAGAGAGAACACTGAACTTTAGTATAATATGTAGCATTAAAACTATTTATTATGTTGTAGGACACCCTATGTAAATTTGTTACCAAAAGAATTAATAAATAAAATAATAAATAAAGTTCAAGTACAGGCAGTACTTTAATATCAAGGGAGCCACTCATAATTTCAGCATTTCTGTTATCATCTTCTAATTATGCTTTTTAAAGAATGCATACAATAAGATTTCATAATTCTGCTTACAGTAAAATCTGTTACCTGGAAATAAAACATTATTTGTTTTGCCTTTAAATTAAAGATGAGCAATATTCTGGGAAAATACAGTACTGATTAACATTGGGGTTCTTTTTCATAAACAAAACCTGAGCTTATAAGGATTGTGGTTTGAAAAATATCATAAAGAATGTTATCCCACTATGATCTGCAGCTGTGATGCTGCCTTGAGTAAGATAATTTGCAGCTTCCGTAAATTATCAGCTTCTCCCAGTCAGTTTGGAGATGTGAGGCCTCCACATGATGCTGAGAAATAGGCAGGTGCAAAAAGTGACGTTTCTTTCCATAGAAAAGCAGATTTCAATATAAAGCAATCAATAATGCAAAGTGCATATATAGGGTATGGAGTTGATGATGATCCAAACGACATTGCTGTTGAAGCCAGAGTTTTCTGAAAAATTGCAATTAACTTCCTCTGATCATATAATGATCTAAGAGAAAATTTGAAAAGAAAACATAAATTCTTCATTGAGAGCCCAGTGCAAATATATGAATATGGCACATGGGACAGCAATTAGTGAACAGAGTCACTATTATCCTCTGCAATCATTTCCAAACAAATGAAGAAAGGAGGCTGCAAACCATATGGTACATATATTATAAAGTAACCTGTTCCATTCTTTAGACTTACTATTACTGCTTTTGACACAGCTACAGGAAATAAAAAGCTACTGGAATGCAGACCAGGAAAATGTATTCCCAGAAGGCTTTGCAAAACTAGAGGCTGGAATCCTTGAGTGGAAACAGACTTTGCAAAGCAGTCTCCCATTCTCTGCAGCTTAGAGGATCTGCTCAAATGTAAAATACATTCTACAAATGTGGCCATATTTAGTAGCTGAACTTTTAAGATACTTACAGAAAGAAAGGAAAAGAAAGGAAAAAAGGAAAAGACTTTAAAAAAGGGGAAGTCTCCTCATGGAGGACTCAAATGTAGACTAGCAATTAACTATTTTCAAGAGAGGAAGCACAAAGTCAAACAATTCATACTGAGTATGCAAGTTTCGATTATTTTCTTTCTGTATTGTTCTTAAGGCACTGGTAGTGTGAATCAAGTATGTTCTCATTGGTGAAACTGATTTTTTTTTTTTGTCATCAGTGCTTTATAATTTTTGTTGTGCAGCCTAAGCACTGGACAATATTATCACTTTAGGTCTTCAGTGAATTTGCCTACTAGCAAACTAAAGTGTTATCTTTCCTCTCTTTTCGGAGACTCAGTGCCAGAAAGATAGAAACATCATACAAATCCGAACAGCTATGGTAAAAATACTAATACTAACAATAAGAAGATTCTGGAAATTAACCTTTTGGACCTTTTGTCAAAAAAGTGGCATGCGCATAAGAGAAAATCATAAAGTGCAGTGTTTAAAGTTACTTGGGTACTTAAGCATCCAAATATTTGGGGAAAGAATATCTTCAACCCAAGTTCCATATATTGATTTTTATTGTGTGCCTTTTCATATCTTTCACATATTGTACTGCCTTATATTTAGTTATATTTATATTTAGTTAGCTATATTTATTTAGCTATATTTAGTTAGCTGGACATAATTGGATATATTTAGTTAGCTGGACATTTTAAAGTAATATTAACTCCACTGAATAAAAACCCACGTCTGATAATGTCTTCAAATCACATTATTCATCTCATCTGCCTAGCGCTAGATATCTATTTCTTTTTTAGTAAAGCACATCATGGAAAATATATTGCTGACACCAAAACAACACTACATGGAGGCTTTTTAAATTTTTTAGTATTCCATTATGCAGGATTACCTTTCCTGGATTGGCCTTTACACACGATAAATTTGAAGGACAGATAAAAGAGTTATTTTCTAAAAGGTTTATTCTAAAACCTTTTTAAAATTACATACCTTGCACGTTTCAAACCTATGTCTGTTGATTGAAGAGGCAGAACTTGGAAGAGCATCTTAAAGGAATTTATTTAGTCCCAGCATCATGTTACTACATATTAAAAATCTATGATCCACAAACCAGGCAAAAATTACTTTTATAACATCGAAGAGTATGTTGCACACATGCTGAGACACTTAAATCAATAATCCATTAAAAAATATTTTAAAATATGATTCTGCTTCAAGATACCTAGCACCAGTCTAACATCCTTGTTCTGAAATGGTAATAATTAAACTACAATGAAAGTATACATACTATAAATGAAAAAAAGCTTGTGCAAAAAAGTGATAGGTATACCTAACCTGCCAGTGACTTCAATTTCGTAGCCTACTATGGGTAAAGTTTTCACCTCACTGAAGGCACTGTGTCTAACACCAACAGATTTCATTCTGTTTGTTCTGAAGAAATGAGCAAAAATCCTTACATCTTGTCCTAAATATAGCCTAGAAACACTTAAGTCTTCATCAATAAAAGATTAATGGCCTGTGCATGACATCACATTATTTGGTCATTTGTCATTTAGCTGTATTGATAATACTCGTAATTGATAATATTGATAACATTGATAATACAATAAAATTTGCAAAAAATTGCCATCTTGGCAAAATTAAGGTTTTTTATACGGTCTCACACTAAAGCATATAGGCTTGTAAAAACGGAGATAATTTGCTGACTTACTTAAACCCATCAGTAAATATTTATTTGAATCATTTAAAGGTATCAGTGCTCTGCTGAACAGTCACACATGCCTGTGCTACACTTACAAGAACCAGTCCAAAAGAGGAGCTACCTATATAAGGGTAACTGTAGGATATTCTATAAACAGCTGTATTGGCTGAAGAGAATCATATTCAGCCGTCAGTCCCCGCTACGATTTATCACCCTCTGCTAGAGGCTTCTATTCACCAGGATAGTGTTATCAAAGGTCTACATTTCCCAGAATTGATCTTTTTATGTCTGGAAATTCTGTCTCAGTACAAGCTATGCTACTAATTACTATTTACTTCAGAAATAAAGGATCATGAAGTTGTTCTGACAGGGAAAAATAGACAGATGTTAAAATTTGCTATATATATTTTATATTTTGTCAAGCTGGCTCAATAAGATAAATGAAACTGGTTTGTCATGATTATTGTACATTAAAAACTAACTTCTCCCCTTGAAATACAAGATTAAACAGTGAAATACTGCCAAAAGTAACAGATCTCCAAGGTATTATATCAAAGATGTGGTCACATCCAGTTCTGCTGACACAGAAAATCGAGGTTGCACCCCAGCCCAAACCAAACTGGTTAAACACACAGATGACCAGTGGGTCTGAAGGGTGGTGATCTCAGCTAGCAGGGGCCAGTGAGCAGTGACAGGGTGTAAGCTCTCCTCCAAGATCATCTGCGCCTGGAACAGGGAGTACGACCACAGACTGCCTTTCCCCTAACCAGCATCCCCAGCATCTCTTTAGTCATCTTACTGGAAATGTGCCTGATACACATTGATGTGAAAGGAAGGCAGGCCAGGTTCACTGTTACTTTGCAGTGATGGCTTGAGAAATGAGACCAAGATGATCACCTGCTGAATTTTGACACTGATGTTTCTCCTTAGTCTGTCATCTCACATTCACTGCTTATGCTTCCAAGATCTCCGTGGTATCATACATACACACAGAGCTATTCAGACCATTAAAGCAAAGTTCCAAAAAATCCTACAACTGTGTTCATGCAGGCCAGACAAAAAATGGAGAGTTCAGTTACTAGAGGGTGAAGAGTGACAATATTAGCTTTCCTTAGGAAGATTGTAAAAAAGAATTGAGTTTCTAAAGAAAAGAGACCACTACATACTGGAAAAGAGTTATGTTTTCTTCCCTCTGTATTTCCAAGAGGCAGGGATGGTAAGCAACAAAGCTAAGACAGGGAGGGGTAGGCAAAGGTAGAAGTAATGAGATCTATTAAGGAACAGAAAAGTAAATGGAAGAAAAAAGAGGGTGTAGGACAAAGAAAATTCTGTTTGGTGCAGCATCTTGAAGGTAAAAACAAGAATAATGTGGGGAGTAGGTGGGAATTCAATAAATGGGTTCAAGATGCTGAAAGGAAAAGTGTTTAGAATAGAAGATTATGGTGATGATTTTGGCAGCAACACCTACAACTGGAATGGGAAAGAACCTAGCCAGGGGAAGGCAAGAGTTGTCAAGAAGATGATGAGGATAAAGCATCTTAGCACAGGAAAACTAAAGAGAGTAATAACACTAAGTCTCCAGAAAACCATCGCACTGACCAGATTTGAATCTGTTTTACTGCGATGTATCTTTTGGCTTCTATGGCTAATGTGGATATATGTCAGGACAAAAAACATGATTCTTTAGTAATAGCCAGATTTATGCTTTTATAAAAGAAAAAAAAACCCCTTTTGGTTGTGCCTCAACACTTTGTGAAAATAGAAGCAAAGAACTGGGAAAGTGTATATTTTTTCAGTTAGTGGATAAATTGCCAGTAGGACAGATGCATATAAGTTTGCTCTTTGTTCAAAGGAATGAAATGTCACCATATTTACAACAAAATCTCAGTTTGCAAAAAAGATGGTGAAGTTTTACTTGGTTGAAATTGAGGAATGGTAGTGACAATGTTACATTTTTTTGCAACAGCACCAAAATTAGTAAGTTAGAACAACTTTTGCTATCGCCCATATTTCTTCCCTTATTTTAGTCACTGTGATTCCAGAGGTGCCAAATTAGCCCTTCTGGATAAAAATTCAAAGCCTGCAAGAAGCAAAAACTATAAACCTTACAGATAATAATGAATGTCTTGGGACTAATCCTACAGACGTGCACATAGGTAATTTTACTTGCATAGTGAATCCCATTTACTTTTCTGGGATTATTTCTGTTACTAAAATTCCCCGTGTATGTAGGAGTCCAGAAGCCTGGATCTGTTCTTCACTTTTTCTGCCGTGTGCTGGCAGTGTTTTAGTTAGGGAGACACAAAAAAGATCCCAGACAGGAGCATAAAGAAGTCCAAAGGGAGCTATTAAGAAATGGCCAAAACACTGTAACAATTAGGATGGCAAGGTTTTTTCTATAACTAAAGCTGGTGACTTCTTGTAGGAGCTATATAAATGCACTGAGAGCCCTTTTAAAATTTTGCTCAGTCCTTTCCCTCTTTTTCGCAAATGAATAGAGCTATTCATTTCAATGGAACTGAATGTCTGTGTAGGTCTGGAAAGCTGTCTGAGCAACTCACACAGCTCCAGGTAGCAAATGTTTGTAGAATCCCAAATGTTAGACAGCCTGTAATACTAATCTAGATGGCCTCAGTGCAAAATAAAGTGGCTCAGTAGAGATCACCCACTACAAAGACTAAAACAGACTAAATGATTGTCCGAACCAAATAATTGGATACTTCTAATAGATTAGAAAAAAGAATCAAAGAAGAAGTGATCTTCGTTTGCCTAGGCCAAAGTACAGCAGTGGTGCCAGAGATGGAAAAAGGCACATGACTTCTAAGTGTTGATGTCAAGAAAGGAGATGAATGTAAGGAAGTTGATCATTAAAAATTCAATATGATCTTCACTAAAACAACAAAACCAATAAAACTAAGTGCTTACATGCTCTCAGATGCACACTCAAATTGAAAGATCTAACACTTGCCACCATATGCACTTTATTTACACAGCCTCAGTATCAGTTATAAGCAGGATTTGATGAAATACTCTTTAGTACCTGAAAAGACATGCCAAGGATTAACACGACTAACTCATGCAGTGGAACGCAGGACACCTGTAAATTTATGACATTTATTTGTCTAAAGTTCTGCCTGTCTCTCTGCCATCTAGTTAAGATTTCATCATGCTTTCAGAGCCATGAATAACGCACTCTCATCTATCCATTATTGCCTCTATTCATTTTGTGCCTTTCTGGTCCCATCTCTTTTGGCAGTCTCTACACAATGTTTGCCACTTCAACTCAGGCGAGCAAGGGGGTTTTGTTTTGTTTTTTTTTTTCTGTGCAGCTCCCAATTCTTAGGAGTTACTCATGAACATAGTTCCTCTCTCAGCAAAGCTGATAATTAGTGAAGAAGTAGAGAGAAACTAAGGAATAATTTTTAAATAAAAAAAAAAGTCCATAGAAAAGTCCATAGCAAGGTCAATGCCTGCCTAGTCATTCAGCTTACACGTTGAATTAACCTTTTTTTCTTTCTATTGTCCCATGGTTTCCCTTCTGCCTGTGCAGTTCCTAATACATTGCTGACCTTACCAGATAAAAGCATTAAAAGCACATTTTGGAATTGGAATTACTACAGTTCTTGAGCTATTTCTTTGCATAGGAATAATTCCCCTGATACTTCATTGCCGCCTAAGGAGGTGCGTTTAAGAACTATGGAGCACATGATTTGATATCTGCATGGAAACAGAAAAAATAAATAAAAGATCTGTTTTCTTATTAGACCTTGGTTACATGGGTACTGTATGTGACCATCTCTTTCCAATATAGAAAGGCACCTGTTTGCAATGAGAAATGATGCATTTTATTTACAGCTAGATTTTAATGGAGCAGGTTTAAGTAACTTCCAGCAGTCTTTGTCAGGACTTGTCAAGGACTTGTCAGAACTTTCCTCTGAAAGGAATCTAGAGCTATTCAGAAAATAGCAATAGCTTTAATAAATCATAAACTGAAACCTGTGAAAGCTGAAACTACTCAGTAGCATGAATTTGAAGGAGGAGGGAGAGAGGGAGAGAAGCAAGGGACAGAGGATGATCTGGGTTAAAAAAAGCATTTTGAAATATAGCACTTCCTGTTGTGCAAAAAGAAAGGCTCAGAAAATTATTTCAAAAATTGTGCTGGGGCACAAAGCTGATGACACAAAATATCCATCCTTGCTGCAAGTGAACAGGTCATGTTTTGCCTGACACATCTCCCAGTGAATGCCTTTTTGGCGGTGTATGTATACTTTCATACACAGCTGTATGTGTTGGAAAAGATATAAGTATTTACAGAAAATGTACTGTAAAAAAAAAAAACAGTCAGAAGAGTCTTGTATAAAAAAATTAACTTGTATCTTTTAGGGATGCATTTTGCCTAAAGTTCTCACTTTCAAATTTCCTCACTCTCTTGCTGGCTAAAGAACATCTTACAAAACAGGAAATATCTATAGTTCCTAGTGAGAGGCCAGAGCCAGCTCACAGGGTACATGAAGTGAGTGCTACGGGCTTTTCTGGACTCTGTTGCAGTCCCATTTCCACATTACTAGGGAAAAGTTATTTGTTGCTGGAGTACTCCACAATATACGATAAAATATCATTGCTTTGTATCAACAATTTACTTTTAAGATTCTCTACTGGTATGCTCAGAATATGAGTTAAGTTTCTAAGATGCAGCTTTAAAAAAACTCGATGAAAATGGACATTTATAAACCAAGGAAGAAAAGAAAAATCTTTTTCTGTTTATAATAATGTCAGTCAGGAGGTCTGATTCAGTTATCCCCACATAACCCCCCTGAACTTGCTCAATGGGGTCGCAGTGCTGCAAGCCAGAGCAGAGCTTAGCCCACTGTGTAAATTTCAGGAAGAACAAACCTTCGTTACAGAGCTCAAAAGAATCCTTGTGCTCTCTGAAGGAAAGGTATAAAGGGGTGCTTGTTAATACTAGTCAACACAGTCCACTTTCTGGAAAAAGAGGGGGAATCTTGGTAAGAACCTGTGGCGCTCATACCGAGCAAGGCAAAATTTCTCCAAGAAAAAGAATAGCCAACTGGGATTCTAAAAAACACTACGTGCTCTGTACATCTTTATAGCTGTATGACACATTCCTATGGAGTAGACTCTGCAGGAAAAATCAACAGCTCAGTAACTGACACTATCGTGTAGTGCTTTTAATTCTTCATTATATTTTCTCGTTAATACAAAATTTATTCCTTTCAGAACTCAACATGTAGGGTAATTTTTTTTTTTACCAGACCTTAAGTTGTGCTAGTATTATCTCATTATCTGTGCAAGTCCTGTTGATTCCAAATCCTAGAAATTTATTTAACTGCCTCCTGGTATCACTCCAGAGGAAGAAAGAAGCGTCGTGCTTTTGTGTGTGTGTGTGTGTGTGTGTGAGAGAGAAAAAGAGGAGAAAAATCTTTTGTATGGCTTTGAGAGAAAATCAAATTTATTTTAAAAATATTGAAGTCATCTTACATCTGTAAGTGTCTGTAGGTCTGACATAAACCCAGGAGTGGACAGTACCCTATTTCATTTAGTATTTAGCCACCCTCACAAAGAAAGCCCATGCTCTCACCATGTCAGTCATTTGGTCTTGATTACTGCCTGGAAAATATGCAGGTGAGACCCCTTCATAGGTTAAATAGTCCAGCCCCTGTGCACCCTGTACTGACCATGCAGGATGCTGGACCACGGATAGGGATTCCAGTTTGTCGCAGCCGCTGCCCTTGCTCCCGTTTACCTCCCAAGGCTTGTTGTCAGGAAATCTGCAGTCTCATTCCCTCCTCCCACCCATCAGCATCGAGTTAATAGGCTTCACAGTTTTGTGACATGCAGAAAGTAGGTGGGTTTGTATGCCTGCATGGAGGCTCTTTTTTTTTTTTTCCCCCCCATTTTGTCCCAGTGTAGACACAGCATGACATTTGCATTGTTTCTTGGGGTCTGCATGCCTGCAGAGGGGGCCAGAGAATTTAGCAGTCTCTGACTACCTAATCCCAGTGAATGTCTCATTTTAGAAAACCTGTGAAGTATATGATACTTCGAACAGACAAGGGGAAGCACTATGTAACTCAATGTTTTGATAAAGTATTGCCCTCTCAGGCAATCTGCTCATCACAGTTTTTCCTTTAGTAATTCACTAACCATTTTCAGTGCTCCTGATTTTGAAAAAAACACTAATTTTTCTTGTTATCAATGGTTTATATTTTTCACTTCAGCTTTTGCGGAATGTCTTAATGATCTTTGCATTTTTAAAGAATTTTGTCAGAAGTTAATTGCAATATGACTTTTCTAAAATGGTACGGAAAAAGAAAAGAGAAATCATGATCCATCTGTAAATTCTCCATGTACCACAGTCATTTATTACTTCATACTGAAATTTGAAATATGAGAACAAAGCAGAGGCAAAGCCAAGTAAAAAAGCCACACCAGAAATGAACATCTGCAAAATTCTATGAAAAAATGCACAAATGTTATGAATTAAACCTTTTCTGGCTTTCCTTACAGCTGCACAACCTTGCACTCAGCAAGACAGGAAGGACTACCGAAATATTTCCTATTAAATCTTAAGAAGCAGAAGCCCGTATCATTTATTGGAAACATTAAATAAAAGTCCGTGTGCTGGCATACTCAAGAAAATGTAACAGCTGATAAAGCATAATAATGGGAATCATAAATTGCAATATAAAATGCAAGTAATTTCAACTTTCATCTTTAACACAGTCTTTACTATGGCTACAGTTGATTTTACTAACAAGTGGTAAGGACCAGTGGAGAAGATGGTGCATCTCACACTGAGAGGACATGCGGAAACTTTGCAAAAAACATTTTTTATTGGAAAACACCTTGTGGAAAATGTAAGTGCTCGTAAGAACAGGCATGTTTCTGTGACTTTTAATTTTGGTAACGAATCCTTTGAAATTCCAAAAATAATGAAATGTGCCTTTTTAAACACTTCTTTTGACACATCAGATCATTATTTTATTTTTAAAAAACCCAAACCAAAACAAAAAAAAACACCACCAAAGAAACAACCAGGTTGAAATGGAAGAAATTCAGAAGTCATTTACATTCGTATATAAACTCTTTGAGTCTCTTGGCTTATGGACCTTTTCCAAAGTTAAAGCTTGTCTTAATGTTTAGGAAAGGAAACCTCAAAAATCTGGAGAAATATCCCAGATAAACTGCTTCACAATCAGTAACTGGCTGCTTTCACTGAAATATGGTCTGCATGACTGAAGTCAGTGTGAGAAGAATTGGGACTCAAAATAAGGCAAAAATTTCTAGCCACAAAGCAGATACTACAGGGCAAAGCACATTTCAGGAAGTTTTCAGTGGTAAAATTCTAGATTACTTACTTGCTGATTTGTGGATTAGCTTAAGAAAATTAATACAGATATGTCTCTCATCAAGCACATAACATCCACAATGCACTTTCTAATATCAGCGTAATAATTATTTTATTTTGACAAATATTCATTTGAAATTCTTCTTGTCCAATATATTACCTACTTCTATACTGTAGGATTTTGCAGGTAGGTATTGTGTAAATGCATATGGGCACACTCTACATCCAGAAGAAAGGAGTTTGAAGAGGAATATGACATCACTGAAATATACTGTGAAACCTCTCTCTGCAGTGGAGAACGAAGCGTTGTTTATATAAAGTCTTCTACCAAAGGACCCCTCAGCCATCACCGCTGTTTCATCACTGCATTTCCCATGTGAAACGCCCTGTGAAACTGCACTTTGAATTTTCCTTCATTATACATTGCTTTAGGGACCCTTAAGAAAGAAAATATCTTGTTTGCAATAACTGGGTAGACACTGGAAAGATGTGTAGAATTTCTCTAGGTAGATGCACAATCTCTAAGGAAAACTGTAGTGGAAAATAAATGCTGATGCTATGGAGATGTTTACCAGTAGACAAAAACTTTTCGTTATGCTTACGTATACTCTCACTTATAGTTTTGCCAGTGAAACCAGAATTTATTTATAAATAAAATACATCACTTTTCCCAAAAGCTGAAACTATTCTGAAAGGTATTGGTGTTTCTAGAAGTGACACTGAAACAACAAGCAACAAGAAGAACAGGTCCCAACCATCAGATAAACTTTGTACATGGCAAACATTATGTGTTTGTGTTAAACATTTTGTACCTTTACCATTACTATTAAATATGGTGAATGTTCTATTTGTTTACAGGTTTATGCTTTTAACAAAAATAGATCTGTTTGTAAGTCAAAGGCTGGGTATTACAAAGACTATGCTATTGCCAACACTGGAAGCACATGTCCATGTCAGAGAGTAAGAAACTTTCTTGAAAAATGAAGCTGATGAAAGGTTCATAAAAGCACGCATCAAGTGAAATCAAAGATTTGCAGGATCAAAATAATTAAATGCAGAGATACCGCACCAAGTATTTTTCATAGCGTATTAAAAACATGCATAGAAATGAGCTGCCAGAAAGGACACAAACTGGGCTGCATCACTGTCCTTTTCATCACAGAAAGATGGGAGACACTGTTCATAAGTGGTTATCAACACACTAAAAAAACCCCAACCCCCTATTTCCCACCTCTGACTTACTCTCTCTGCAAATCTCAACTCACCAGGGTACAGCAGCACAGTGGTCCTCTGTCAGCCCACAGGAAGAATGGCAATGCTAACTGACAATGACAGTTATATTCAAGCCTATAAAGAACCATATATCAAAGCTGCAGATAGTAGTGACACCTTTGTTACCCCCTGTTGGTCACGTTCCAGCCTTTAAACCTTTTTTTTTATATATATATATAAAAAATTATATAAAATATATATATACAGCACCAGGGTTGCAGTTTCATGATATTAAAATATTTCTAAAATCCTGGAGAATTCTATGTTACAAACACAAGAAAATATGTATAGACTGCATAAATTGAAATGTTCACATTAATTTTCACAAACAGGGACTTCCCTTAGTTGGCTCAAGGGTTTATGTGCTTTGCGGTCAGGGTAAAGAGAATTGCTGTCTGTATTTGCAGTTCAACTTGGCACTGAAGTAGCAAATAAACTTTGCTTGTGGCTGCTTTCCAAAGCAAACAGAACTTTTATCTCTACTTGAAACTTTTATTAAAACAATGAATATCACATCTAGCATTTATAAATTCCTTCTGTCCTGTACTAAAATGAGCTGTACAGGAGGATAATTTGGGTAATTAGCTCACACTGAAACCCAGGACAGAGGAAATTTGTGCATAGTGTAATGTGTTAGGGTGGAGGGGTGATCAGATCTTGTGCTCCTCTGTTCACGCTCTTAACTCTACAGCCTCCAGAAAAAGAAACTTGACTCAGCTACAGTTCTCCTGGGAACCCCACTCTGGCATGGCTTCTTTTCTTCCATTCACAGTGAACCTCCTTTTAAAAGTCATAATCTGCCCTGGAATCTGGTTTCTTATTTTGAGTCAGAAAAATGCTAGCTCATTCTACTATTTATTCCACAATACGTAATATACAATTTTCCTGATGCCATCAAGCGTATTTAACATCCCAATAAAGGTATTGGGATCAACTTTTTGAATATTTAACTCTTATATAAAAGCTTGAACTCTTCTGTATATGGAAAGAGCAGTTACTTAAAGTTGGTTCCTTGATATTTGACACTGGTAATATACTATTCACTGTTTCCAGCCATTCATGGATGGGCTCCAGATATTTCCCTGACGCATAAAAGAATTTTATTTTATTTGAACACTCTTATAGTAGCTGGAAGCATTTTTCAACAGAGGACCTCACTCAGGGTGATATATTTAGTGAACAGGCTTTCCAAATAATTCTTCCTGAGCCTGTACTGTACTACTGTATACTGACAATGTGTGTTAGAGCTGTTGCACTCAGCACAGATGTTCCACCAACAGAAGTACTTCAAGCTGAGAGATTGCCTGCCATTAATCATACATTATATAAAAAGAACACTGTTTTATCTACCAGTCCACTGAAAAACAGTTTCTATATTTACTATTGCTGTGAGAAAGTAGTGAAGCTGAAATAAATGTTACCGTGCTATGAAACTAAAGTAAAAAGCAAACTCCAAGTTCTGTGGACAAACAGGGGAAAGATTTTAGAGAATGCCAACTATAACTTCTTGGCTTCTGTACCTTTAACAAAACCAAACCAGGCATTTCAACTGCAGGCAGGCATCAATTTGCTTGGGGAGGTACATGGTCTGAGCAATACTCAATTTGTTGCACGTGTGCTCCCTTTCACATGGCAGAGGAATTGCAGTGGGTCTATCCAGCACCCTGTCACAATGCAGCCGTATCAGCCCCTGTCAAATCAGAGTTATCCAGGAAATTAGGGATGGAAAGATGCACTAGGTCTACTGGTTTGTCAGTGCAGGGTATTGCCTTCATTCTTTGTCCATATCATTTGGAAGGACAAGAAAATTTCCAAAATCTCACATTTTTCTCCAGAATGCTCTAATATTTTCATCTGTCACTATCACTTTTCTCCTATTTGTGCAAAAATTAGTATTTTTATTCCAGCTATTGCCCACAGCAGCAGGGCCAGCACAAAGTCTTTAGTGAGTATAGGACTCCAATGCTTTTATTGCCAAATAGCATTTTTCAGCATGGTGCATTCTTGCTTACATCTGTGCTACCATTTCTCTGTTGCTGGAAGTCATGAGAGAGGAACACTATGTTACAGAAGGTGGGAGGTAGACAGAAGCACAGCCACACTGATCTGGGCATTACTGGCTATGTAGCCATGGCAAAACTCAAGAACCTACACAAAAAGCTAGTCAGATAATTGGATGTTAGCCTGAGGTGGTATCTGTGCTGCCATGACAGCATAGGCAGCTCAAGAGTCTGGCATTTAACTTTTAAACACGACCTAATTGTCATTTCTTCCATTAGTGATAAAACTGTTTTAACCAGACCTTATATATCAAGCTGTTACTTATGTCAGTTCGATAATGTCTGCTCCCCATTCATGATGAAGTCTTTCTGTCCTGTGCACTAGGAAGAAGGACAGCTTGCAGAAGCATGTGTTTTGCCTTACCTGCAGCCTGGGCAGATTCTCCAGGAGGAACTGTGAAGCAGAAAGGGACCCAGGGGTTATAGCATCACTCAATATCCCCAGTGCCTCTCTGCATTAACACACTTGATTTTGGACCTGTTTGGGACTAGATTTATAAGGATGCTCCAGCCTTTTATTTAGTTAAAAATAACTAAAAGATGCAGAGAATGGGACAGGAATAATATAGGAGTGACACAACTTCCATCAGAAAACTTTAATGTAAAACAATTTGTGAAGAGAGGGATTATTCTTCCACTAACATTGAAAGAATCGCACCTTTTTCATCATCCTGTGATTAACACAGTCAGAAATTACCGTTGAATGTCATGCATGGATATATAGAAACAACAAAAGGCATTGGCTCAGTTCCCCTCTTTTCTGCAGAATGTACAACTTCTGTTGTCTTTTTTCCTTTTTGTTATGGTATTGCCAATCCTGAATGAAAGAGCTTACAGATATATAAAAAGATTTGGATGGAAATACAATACCTGCAGTTTTGTAATTTGTCATTTCTAAAAAACCAAAACACCATGCTTATCCTTTTTAAATTGAAATATTCAGTTATACCCAAACCACAAAAACATGCCTATGCTATCATGTGGATCCCGGCAATTACAGTTTGTTTCTATGATCTTAACTGTATGAAATCTCCAAGCAGTTATTTTGGACAAAACATATTTCTATGTTGTTATTAAACCTTTTATGATCACCTTCTATGAATTCTATTATTTCAAGTAAACATGTTGGTGTTTCAAAGAGGGGTAAAAAGTAGGTAATTTGAAGAACTTGATAGTAGCTGATTGGCTTTGCTTTGAAGAATGCATTAGTAGATGACAGTCTTAAATTAATGCAAGTATCTAAGTAAGGTCTGGCCAACCTGTGGCCATTTATGTCCTGCCCATATAGATATTTCTTCTCTAAGCTGCTCTAGAGGTGAACCTTCAGTGCTATGAAGTAGGTCAACCTCCAGTGTTTCCGGATTCAGCTTGGATGCATTGGGGTTTGTCATGCTTCTACCAGCTAAGAACAGAAACCTCTGTTATTAGGCATTTTTTTCATGGTATATAATTGCTTGATGCTTACTATTATTCCTTACACGGTGCTGAGTTTCTGCTGTAGTCTGGGTCATCAGAGGGATATTTTTTCAGGTATCTGCTTATATATACACCAGACACTGATTTAACAAATCAGTGGTAAAATTTTTTGCAAAATTTTCATTTAAAATTACATGTGCGGGATATAGAAAAATCAGAAATAAACCTTAGGAAAGCAGTTTAACAGGATGCTTTGGTACTACCTAGCATTATACATTAATGGTTTGAAGAAAAAAAAAAATTATTTGTGAAAGAATTTAAAAAAAAACCAGAAAATTTTCTTTCATTCATGCAACCATCTTTCACTAGGTGAGGATTCCAGGTAAAAACAGAATGGAAATTAAAATTAGTATCATTCTAACTCTAGATTAGTGTGGCATGGAACCAAAAGCAGGGCATAACAACAGTAGAGAAGATACCCAGTGTCTCTTCCAACAAAAATTACCTCTGCTATAATATTTATGGCATGAACTTTTCTTTCTTATGAAATTTGTATCTAGTCACCCCATTTTTGTCTGAGGGAACCTATTGCCTTGGTGATGACACATTTATTTAAAGAGAGATTTCACCTCAGTAAACAAACAAAATCTGTATTTGATAAGCATAATGCAAGAAAGTAGGGAAGATTTCATTTTCTTGGTCTTGGCAATGATCTTGTTAGAGGAAAAATGCATACATTCTTCTTTGACTAGAGTGCTTGTATTATTGCTTACTCAAGCAAGTTCTTGAATAAACATAAATATCAATGAACAAACCTGGGATAAATATCAAGCTATATTTTTTCATGCAGAGTAATATCAGTTCATTTATTAATCTGTATTCTTTTTTTCACAGAGTTTAACTGTATGCAGCTGTCCACATTTCATCCTAATAATTTTTAAACTTGTGTTACCATAAACCAACTTTGATGCATTTATTCAGGCTAGAGTAAGCCATAATGTTTTCTTTTCAAACAATCGCTTCTTCAAAGAACAGGCCTGAATTTTGTTTCAGTATTGTAAATAAATTCAGCTCAATGTTACATTTAAACAGTATAAAATTCCATACATAAATAAAGAGCATGCAGCAGCACATGACAGACAAAACTTTGAAATAGCAATGTATTCCTTCACACACCGCTTTAGTAAAGATGAATTCTTTTTTTGTTTAAAGGTTTTCAACGTACTGCCTTCTGTGTCTGTTTTGTATTTTGTGAATAGAAGGTGATAGAGGCGGGATTCCACCTACCTCTGCAACTGCAATCCCATCAAAGACTGGCTACTGGAAACTCTGGTTTCCTGATAACCCGTAAAATCATTCGCATCACAGAATGTGTGCTGTGTCAATCTCCTTTCTTGGGATGAAAAGAAGCAACAGAGGTCTCTGCAAAATTATGGCACCCTTTTTTGGGACTATTATTTCTAATTCCAGCTGAATTATGGATCCAAGTCTAGAAGCACAATGTTCACATGTGTAAGTGAAATAAAGGAAAAAGATTTATGAAACTGGTTGAGTGACATAGGACCATAAATGTATTTAACTTCCAGTATCAGATAGGTCATCAAAAGGAGATGCATTCTGTTGGTATCTGATTCCGTAAGTTTCTGAGTTGTGAGTAAGTATATCTGATTTCTGGGGGTGATCATGTGTTTAAATAATATGAACTGCGTTGATAAATAAGTGAAAATAATAAATTCAAATGTAAATAGGAGGCAGTTCAGAAATGTTAGGGGTTCTGACTCAGCTGGTTTTAGCTGAGAGTTTTCTTGGCCTTGTCCTTTCAGCAAAAAATTCCCATTAAAAATCCTATTTGAAAAGGATTTTCAAAAATCCTTTTGAAAAGTGCAAGGATGTCAGATTGGGTGGCATTGGTCTTACATTCAGTTGTCAGCCATGTTTGAGACAGAGCTATAAATGTAATGGTAGTCCCGCGGTAGTGCAGCCCAGTAAAGACCTATCCAGTCAGTCAAGAGTGGTATGAGATCACTGTATGATAAAGTAAGCACAACAGATTAATTAGATCAGATCCTCAAATGCAGTTTGCCTTTTAAGAAATGCCTCTGTCTTCCTCATTAAGCAAGGCCAGGTGAAGCTGTTGCAGATGGTAGTGTGGTTAACACATACTTTCTCAATGTAGTAGCTGTTCTGTCTTTCCTGTCATGAGGATATATGGGTTTCATTTTGTCACTCTACTCAAGACTGAGAGCAGTAGGGATGTTCCGTCTGTTTTCATGGAGGCAGAAAAGGGACTTTATGGGGAAAAAAAGAGCCCTATATTTGCACCTTTAAAAAAATAAAGTTAAATAATTGCAGAATAGAAAATTTTAGATAAATTCCTCTTAGCCTTTGACACCTAGTCTACGTTTCCCTCATCTTCCAAGGCAGATTTAATCAATAGCCCTCTTTGCCATGTACTGGTAAATGTCTGCATAACTTATAAGCCACAGGCATCCAGGACAGAGTGAAGGAACAAGCAGTACCTGGTTAATACAGAAAATAGCAAGTGTTTATGAAAGGTACGATGAAGATTTTTCAAGAGGTACAGTTTATCCAACTGTGAAAATATTAGTTAGGATATTACTGAGTAGGTGCTCATAGCTTTTTTGGCTGCTGACCAGGATAAATGGTCCAAGCAGAGGAGCTGACTGCAGATTAGGTACATATATAGGAGACACAAAGAAACAAGAGAAACGTGACTCAGAGAGCAGCATGTGGGTTGAGAGATTAATCCAGCATTTCCTGAGTTATTTTTCCCTGCGCCCTGCTTCTCAGTGAACTCTACTCTTCTTCCCACCTGGCACTGTCCTATGGGTTTCACCACATACAGTTGCAAATGTTATCACATGTCTTTCTTCACGAGGCCCTTTGTTTTGAGAGACAGTGGTATAATTGCTAAGAAAAAAGAAATTATCACAACACAAGGAGGGCACAGGGTTCAACTATATCACCACATCTTCTCACTGAAAATATTGTCCTAAAATCCCAGACAATAAAAAACCAAAATATGGCTTTTGCCCTTCATATGAGATCTCCCTCTATCACATTTCCATGACTTTTTCCACACTCTGAACATAATTCTCAGATTTGATTCAAATGTGTGTAAGTGTACGTCTCAGACGGTCTTTCTTCACTTAGCAGTACTTCAGAGTCTCCCCGAATGCTCCTCTGAGTCATCCCATTGCTGTTCTGCACTGTGCTCAAAGGACAGTTTGAATGAGACTTATTTCAGACAAAGTGTGAATGAGTTTGTTTAGTTATCCTGACAGGCTGGAAAGATCTCTACAGTCTAGGATACACCTTTGTACATTAGCTTTTCACCCTGTTTGGGTCTGGCTGAACCTCTTTATAAAAAGCCAGTATTTTAGCACAATCCAGTAAGCGATATTTAAAAATACTGTGACAAAACTGTATCCTAAATCCTAAAGAGATCTGCCATATCCTGAAATCCATATGGTATTGGATGCTTTTGTTTGCTCTTGATTTTACAAACTGCTCAGATACCATTCAAGGTACAACAATGTGAAACATAGGGTACCTTTGGCGTATTTTCACTGTCATATAGTAGAATGTTCTTCTGCTGCTGCTGATTTCAGAAGCAAGCTGAAGATCATCCATTACTGCTTCCAATCCATCCAGCATCTCTAAAATATGAAGTACAGATAGCATTCTTAACTGATGAAATAATATTGCACAGAAGCCACTGAAATATAAACCTACCACAAGGACAGTTGAAGTTTTGCAGCATTCCAGATATGCTCTGCTCAGTGCTTTTCATATCACAGAAATATACAACTGTAAGAGATCTTCCTTGCAAAACTCACCCTTTCATGCAATGAATCTTTATCAGCTACACATAGAATGAGGTTTTGTTTCGTCTTATCCCCAAATGTGAAGGATTACATAGCCTCGAAGGGAGCCTAGTGTAGTGTTTATTTCCCAGTAAGGTATTCTTAATAGTTTTCCTAGTTGGAATTTCCTACTTAGTTTTTCTGACATAAGATAAATATTCCTGTTGTAAATTCAAGAGTGATGTTCTTACGATTTTATAGTCAAAAGACAGAGAGAATCAGCTCCCTAACAAACTTTTTTACATTGGAGGGTCTCACACTGTAACATAACATATGACCTTTTCACAAATCTTTAATGATTTTGACTTTGCCAATAGATGATGACATTTTCAGCTGTGACAACTGCAATAGGCTTTTCCTCAGCAGCTTCTAAATATTCTCCTATGGCAGTCTGATGTATGGTTTTTGTAAACAGGTAAATTCAATTTATTATTGTAACAGTTGCATGTACATTAATAATGCATTGGTATCTCTATCAGTATGACATACTGTCACCTTGCTATCGCATCTTTTAAATATTTCTATAAAGTTATTAGCAGTGTTTGACTACCTGCTCCAGACACCCCTTCTTACATACCTACACGATCACACACATTTCCATCTGTTTTAATGTTTTAATTCTAATTAGATTTTGTTTTCCATCTGTTTTAATGTTTTAATTTGTATAAACCAGTAAAGAAGTCATTTTTAGCAGCAGCACCAATTAGTGCTGCTTAGCATGTTTTTTAATGTAGTTCTTTATTTCACAGTTCATCATGCTTATAACACATTTTTGTAGATGGTTGCTTTGCTATATGCATGCTGTGCTTCACACAACCATTTTAAGGTGTTGTTTTCATTACAAACAAATCTGTTCTCTGATTTTATCACTTGTTTTTATGATCAGTTCATATTTCTTAAGACAATGCTCTTTTAACCCTTCAATTGCAAAACACTATTTTAAGATACCCTTTAAAATTCACATTCCTGTGTTGCAGTATTGATGACAGAACATAAATGGAATTGTAATTCCCTGTCTGAGGGACAAGTACAAATGAAAGGATTTCAGTAGGACTGTCACTATTAAAATTCCATTTCCATTCCCTTATTAGCCCATCCACTGACTCTTCAAATGCAAATATTTATTTTATTCTGGAGTTCTATACCATTGTGGTTAATGTTCCCCTCTGTGGACCATTATTAGTAGATATGTTAGACATTTCTCACATCATAATTTTGGGTGGCTTTCCTAAGTGATAGAAAAATTGCAACCCCCTATTCTCATTCTTTGCCAGGTTTCTGTTCAGATAGGATACTTTGATTACTCCATTCTTTCCAGGCACTACTATTTTCGTTTTCTAAAGACATTATAATAAAGATATGACTTAGTAGAAGACTGGTATGAGATAATCTTTTAGCTAGCCTAATTTCATAGTATGTGACAAAGCTGTATAAAGTTATAATTCCAGCCTGGATAAAGGCCATATATCTTGGTCTTAATGACAACTGCAACCACATTTTAGGTATAACTACGTCAAATTCCTCTTTCATAAGTGAGCCTATTTAATTATTTGTTTGAAGACTTTTTTGTTATTGTTTGTTTTCTGTGTTTTGTTGGGGTTTTTAAATTATTATTATTTAATTATTAATTATTTGGGTTTCCCCCACCCCCCAAACTGCATGTCTACTTGGTGTTATTTAGAAAACTCATTTGAGAGGCCCACAGCACCTGGAATTCCTTCAAGCTTTTTTTCTGGCATTGAATCTCTCTTGCCAAATGCAAGCATAGAGTTGCATTTCTACTTAAGTAAAGCATTTTAGGCATTAAATTATTGGTTACTAAATATTAAACTTGAAAAAGGAAGTGGTCCTTTACATTTAGCTAAGGTTAGTTGGTGAAAATTGTAGTTTTGAAAGGTGTAGTTCTATATTTATTCTAAGTTTAATCCACTAAACCACGAAAATGGTTTTCTAGTCTCCTGCTTCTAGAAAATCAAATAGAAGCTTGCAATTACTTGAACTGCACACCATCTGCTACAACATATATCTGCATACCACCTTCAGCCAGAATCAGATGAGCTAGAGGAATAGGTATGCCTGAAGTAGATCACCATTCTTGCAGCTTAACTTATTTCAGAAAAATATTGTTCACAGCGGTATAATGAGAAATTGAGGAGCATTCATGATGTGCTCCTACTGTCAAAGACTTCAGTATATAGCATTAACAGGGAAACTTTCCAATAATTTGTTTGATTTGGAGCAGGTCTTTATTGGAAAAAAACCCCAACATTTCTCTGTTCCCCACAGATTTTGAATCTTTATATGGTTGTAATAACTTGTTTCTCATTATCTGATTAAATGTCCATGGAAAGCTATTTAAACAGGTTCATCAGTAACATAAGTCAAACCATATAAAATATAGAACAAGCACTGACAACTGTTAGCAGCTTGGAAAGTTCAGAAAAGTAAGAACAGCATAGAAACCAGTTCTGTGAGAGAGTATTGAACATTTATTTGAGTAAATCAGAGGAAGCATTCCCAATGGCACAAAAAGGCAGCAAAATATCCCATCACCATTTGAAAAGCAGTTATATGCTTGTTTTTCCTGTTGGACACTGCTGAAAACCTTTCTTTGTATCTACTGTATAATCAACTTCCAGTATGAAAACTTTTCTCTCTGTAAGGAATATTTTTTTTTAATCACAAAAGTATTTTTAGCCAAAAGTAAAATGTTTCAGCACATTTTTGCAGACCCTTTAGATAAAGCACAAGAATTTCATTACATTGCTATAAACACTGTAGGTCAACATATTTTTTTAAATAAATACAAAATCCTGACAATGTCAAAGTGATTAAACACCCAATAAAGGCCTGAACTCAAACTGTACCATACTTTGGTTATTTAGTCTTGTTGATATATTTTTATTCTCCTTAAGTTAATCTACACTATATCTAATGGATAATTACTTCAGTCTGACATACCATTTGGGTATGTATGTATATTCAGATTTACTTAGTGAAATCAAAATAGAAGTAAAACATATGAAAAATAAAAGATTTGGAAAAAAATAATGAAAACTTTTTTTCTGATTACACAACTATTAACATTCATGGAAGGATTAGTAGGGTGTATCTCTATCATCACATGCTTGATATTCTTAAGTAATTTCTATGTTGAGTGCTCAAATTTATTACCTTAAGTATTTTTTTTATTCCAATAAACTCCTCTATTGTCAATTAGTTTATACATATATCCCATACAGATTCCATCATAATGGTTGATGCAATTTGCATTTTAACTGAATTTTTGAGATCTCACATATTAGCAACAATTTTCAAAAATTGGAGACAAAGAATCTTGATTACCTGAGAGATACCAGCATTTCAACATCTAAATTGTTCCATTTTGCTATAGATGATGGAGGAAAATAGTTTCAAAATGGCATTCCTCAAAAAAAAAAAAAATTTCAAAATATATAGTCTTTGCATGTTATTTTTGTGATATTCCTAGAACTGAATGGGTTTCGGTGACCTGAAATGTTTTGGGTTTATTAAACTAATTTTTAAATTAATAAATTAATACTACACCATTGTACCTGCAGTAGTATTGCAGCTCCAGATCTTGCAAATTTTATATAAATTATGGGAACTATAGGCCACCAGGGAGTCCTATTTAAGATCATAAAGACTCAAAGCAATGTACTGAGAGCACAACACAGTTACGTAGTCTATTAGAGTGTTTTGGAATAACAGTGTAATTCAGGTAAGAAATAATAAGTTCTGATCTGTGTCAAGCAGATTTTAAAAAGTTTAATTCATTTTGAGTTTCCTCATCTGAAAAAAATAACTTAAAAAATTAACATCCATTTAAAAGTCTAGTTTGTAGAAACTGCATTATCGTTTTATAATATATTGTCACATGAAATTTCCAACCATTTATAGTTTAAACATTGTTTAAAATGCTGCCTCTGCCAATTAGATATGCATCAATCCTTCAGCACAAAGCCATTTTACTATGTGATGTTCTAATGCAAAAGGCACGACCTTCATGAAAAGAGCACTGCGTTTGCCAAAGTGAATATTTAGTTATTCTTTAGGTTGTCATTTGTGGGTTTATGAAAGAACAAATGTTAAAAAAGAGAAAGGCGTTCTCTTGCAAGCAGAGAGGGATACAGATGATTACAATATGAAGTACAACATAATCATATATTTACTGCACAAAACCAGCCACAGAAATATATAACAGAAATATATACATCCATTTTGAGAGTTACGGCAGATGTTCACCTATTTGAAGTGAAGGCCAACAGCTTTCCCCACCCCCTTACAGCCCTGTCTATGGAAAACAAAAAAACAAAATACCCCAAACAATCCGAAGAAAACTAAACAACAAAATCAACACAGACACTTTTTCTATATAAGAATCTGAGTTCCCCAGCTACTCAGCTGAGGCTTTTGGATTATAGAATGACCTAAAAGAGCAGAAAATATTCAAAAGATGCAGGCTGCTTTATAACTTATTTCAACCATCGCACGAGTTTTGAAAATTGCCAAGCTGCAGTAAAAGCCACCCCCATCCCACCTTCTTTTGAAATGTCACCTGCGAAAAGAGGAAGAAAAGTTGTTCCTCCCTTTTACTACCTAATGATTAGGTTATTTGCACACAAAATTCCAACCAGGTTCCTCTTCAGCCTGACAGGATTCAAATGTATATTCCCAAGTGAGAGACGTGGATGTTGGAGCCCATTGCCATGACTAGGTGTGCATTTTCCATTAAACAGACATAGGCTAAAATTCAGAAAACCATCTGGAAAGGGAAAAGGTAGAGGAAGGACTGCACCAGCACAGAATAGGTTATGGACTGGCAGCGCATCCCCTGCAAGGCAGACAGATGAACGCACTCAGGAAGAGAGGGGAAAAGCTCTCGCTTCCTGGGTAAGTACTATTAACATTTAGCTCATCTGCAAAAAGGAGCTAGACATGAGGTCTTTACAAGGTACCTATGCTTGAATGGCCTAGCTCTGGATTACAACATCCCAAATCACACCAGGCATCTCCATGCATGTCCGAGTAAACTGTCTGCAAGGCAGGAATTAAGATTTGTATCTGCCTTCTGCACTTGTTGTGAGCTAATGCCAAGCAGCTGCACACTGGGATAATTCAGGTAAAATATTCACAGATTTCAGTTGGAAAAAAAAATCTTTAATCATATAAATTGACATATAATACACATTTACAAAAGGGTGCTTGAGCCTGAAATATAGATAAAATATTAAAGAAGCCGGAGTCTATGATTCTAACTCTAATGAAAAATACCACTGACATCAGTAGAGATATTCATCTGAATGCTGCTACCACTAGAAATTGTCAGAGATGTATTTAGAGTCAGTATGTGCCTCCAGAACCCATATCTAAATCAAACTCCTGAGGGACAAAACATTTGTGGTTTTGGGCAGAGTGAAAAATAGTGAGAACAGACTCTCAGCAGATCCTAAGTATGGCCACCATATAAATTAAACAAATAAGAAAATTAATAGATTTTTAGAGCATGTTATTTGATAGAACCTAATAATGTGCTTTTGAACTGTCATTCTGAAAAAATACTAATAATCATACAAGAAATTGCAGAGATACTAGAAGGTAGGCATAAGTGCAAGTGCCTTAGAAACAATTTATTGTACTCTTGCTCGTGTAAAATAATTCCTTTATCTTTTAATTCTGCCTAGAAGAATATTCTTTAGCTATTCTTTCTCCCACCTCAGTATTCTCTTAATATCAGCTCCGTGATTAAGTAGTTACTACTAATTAAAGAATGACTTTGGGGTAGACTGTAGATCAGTAATCAGAAAAAGCTCTTAACTTGGCCTATACTCTGGAAAAATATTCTGTGCTGTACCTTAAGATACAGTTCTGCAGGTGTGCACCATGGCTTGATTCTCCAGCAGTGGGGGTTAGCACTCATTTCTAGTCTGTATCTACCAAACTACACTACAGATCTCTACTGGCTGTCCCCCTCTGTTACCTCTGAGAGAAAACCAGGCCAGGCTCAGGGAATACTGCACGCCCAGGTCCATGGATATGAACAAAGCTTAGCTCATCTGAATCACAGGGACTCACCCAAGGAAGTTACAACCTTGCTTTAGAATTACTTCAGAATTCTTTTCTTCATAGTATTTCCTTTTCCACATTTAATACCAGTATGGAGCGTGATATGAACAGCAAACAAGGGTCCCCTGGACAAAAAGTTCTGAAAATGGTTACTTTGAAAAAATTAATTATTCGCAAAAGGAAGTGACTCCGGCAGCAATCTAAGTGCTTTTCTACATGATCAAAGAGTGTGTTTTTGTTTCTGAGTCAGAAAAAAGGTCTGTTCAACTAAGAATAGATTAAACTGTGAAAGGAACCTTGATTTGAACTGAGGAAAAAAATATTCATCTTTTTTTCCAAAATGAGATATTAAATCATACCAGTCTCTCTTCTTAATGAGACCTCAGTAAACAGGTATTTTTAAATTTAAAAAATATTAAAAAGCTCCTGAACACTTCAAAATACATATATTGTGCTGCAGCTAAGGATTCTGAATCAATACCTCTCGCTACGGTATTGAGAGCTAAAATGGTGAAACATTTCACAAGTTTATTCAGCTGTGAATAAAGCATTTCCTAATGGAAAGGGCTGGAGGAACAGGGGGAAAAGGATGAGTATTCAATTCTGGATTATCATTAGGTAGGAATGATAATTTTTTTTCCATGTTTCAATATTTGTTGAGCTCTATTCTGAATGGATATAGATTTTGGAATAGTCTGAAGGAAAAAAAAAAACCACACACAATAAAAGAGTAGATTTATTCCCCTTGTTATATTCCATAGTTATCACAACAATTTCCAACACACCTAGCAGAGCTGGGCTACATTTCAGCTCCAGGAGAAAAATATCTGCCTAACTCTCCAGAAGACAAATATCAGCAGCTTTTAAGAATTAAGTCTAGTTATTCCAGGGTTACTTTGTGATAAAATAATAATTAAAGAACCCACCAGTGTCTCATTTCCTGCCACTTTTTCACTGAGTCAATCCCTTCCTTGTAAGAAGGCAGGGCGCCTGAAATTGGTGAGAGTATTTCAGAAATTAATTACAATATGAAATACACAAAGGGTGGCAAGACTGGACCTGTTCCAATCAGGTAAATACACATTGTGTGTACACCAGGTATTGGTAAGCTGCAGAAGTGTGTCTTGAGAAAGTGCTACCTTCAAGGGACTCACCTTACAAATCTTCCTTATCATATATAGGACTCTGCTGCCTTTTGAGAACCTTCACTGTTAAAGGTTGCTTGTGTGAGTAAAAGTGAAAAAGTATTATATCTATCCTTTTTTTTTTTCAGGACCAGACTTTACATAGTCATGAACAAGAAGGACCCCAACAGGGTTTGTCACTGTGCAAACACAGGACAAAAAGTTGGTCTTAGAGTTTACAGCCCTAGCTTTCTGCCACAAAGTAAGTAGACCGGCATACATGTAAAAAAACACGCATAACACTGTAAAGGAAGCAAAATTAAAAGAAAGAATAGTGTGAGGCCAATTCTGGTTTAAGGAAGGCTGCAAACTAGAAGAATTTTTGCTCTGTCTCTCAATAGGCAAACTGCAATTCACACACTGGCCTCATTCCTTAGTTCTGAGTCAGTAACTCACCAGTACAATTTCCCATGGCATGCAAGCGATATGCAGCAACTAAGAGAAAGCCCATTCTTCGCTGTCCCTACCACTCTTACCGTACTGCTCAGGTATGCTGAAGCAGGTCACTCTGATGCCTGTTCATACCAAATGCTGGCTATAGAAAGGACAAAACAGCCATCCACACCACTTAGTCAACAATCCCCTCCAAATTTGCAGAATCAAAACACTTATTCTCCAAAAGCAATATATTTCTGTTAAAAAGTGTGATGAATTGAATAATTTTAGGGCCTTTATTTGAGGGGGCTGGAAATAAAGGGCGAGGGCACTGCTGTTGACTTGCTACTGCCAAGAACCTTGTTAAGGCCTCAGCTTCTCAGACATTTGTGTCTATATAGGAATAGCACAAGAATTTCTTTATGTTCTTTTCTGCTTTTCCTGTTTGCCTTCATAGCTTTATTTCATTATTTTAAAGCCAGTGTGCATTCATAAAGAGTGCATTACCACAAGATTTTCCCATGTCTGCATTTATTTACTCGTTTTCCCATAAGAGGAGACATAAATAACTAGAAATGGATTGGATTCAGTTCATGTACTAATCATGATATATATACATACTGAAGACTTAAAAAAATAGCTTTGCTGTTGCCAGTATCAACATAATCAATAAGTAGATTCACAGACATGAAAATACAACATTTACCTGAAGGAGAAAAAAAAAACTTTTTTCATCTTTCTGTTGTCCTTTTAACATACTCAAATTAAACAGCTTTGAGGGAGGGGGGAAAAAAAAAAACAGAGAAAAATGCTGTAGATGTAATTGGTATTCTGGGCCATCTAGTCACAATATACTGTGTAAGTCCAGTTCTAGTCTTCCTTTTTTGCCCACCAAAAAAGCCTTAAATTTCTGTAACTAAATACTGCTGTTCAACTTGTTCTTGGATATGTAATACGGTGTCTTCATTACTAAAAATTCATTGAGAGTTACCAATTGCATCATTTGAAAATTCCCTACTTCACAATTCAAGAAGAGAAAATGACATTTAAAAGCAACAAATTCTTTCACAAAAAAAGTCATTTTTTTGAGAAGATGTTCTGGGAATACTGATGGAATCCTCTTATTAAAAACAGATATATACTTGCATTCACACTCGGCTAGATTCAGCTAGCTTGCCACAATGAATTATTTTAAAGGTCAAGGAGCAAGCAGTTTCCATCTACAAAAATGAATAATGATTGAATAATCTTTTTGGATGTTGCCAGTATTAAATAACTCCATATTTTGACTCGCATATCTTTGCCTTAATATCTAAAGTGACATGTAAATTCAACTTGAAATGCGTATGAAGCAGTAGTGCCAGCAAATAAAGTCAGTAGACTCAACACATCCATCAACACCATGTATTGGTCCTCAGAATTGGATTATGTATATTTTGTCCTTTAGGCCTCCTACTATTCACTTCTAAACAAAAGGAGTGAGAAACAAGACTGTGTTTCTCTGTGAAGGAATCTTTTTTCTTCTTTGCTTTAAAAATTTATTTCTTGTTCAACCACTTCACATAACATTATTATGAAGTATTTATTCTGATGGTAATGACCATGTCATATCCTTCAGCAGTAGTGAAAGGATTTTAAGCAATTGAGTGGCTCATGGGAATGGCAGGGATCCTGCCACCATGTATTTGCAGTTAAAGGAGACAACACATAGGCATGGATATTACAAAAAATCCAACATTTATCATTCAGTTTTGCTCTACCTTTTATACACATTTATGTCTCAGTTATAATTATCAACCATTTTATGAATGCAACATTTACTCTTCCAGATGATCTGGGAGGAATTTGGAGGTAAAAAGCGTATTTCAGATAGGGACTTAAAAATTAAGACCATGTGCAGTAAGGTCTAATTTGAGAGGTCTAATGCTAGGAAAGGCAAATGACATTTTTTTAAATTGATGTTACACATTTATTTGGCTCTAAGGCTTAAAACTTATAGTAGATGTTGGTTAGCCTTTGGAGCATGCTTAGATGGAACCTGCCTTGTTTTACCTCCTTGCAAGTTCCCAGTCTGTAGATGCGTTTTGCACAGATCAGTGCTGCCTGACCACACCACAGTCTCTTCTTCTTTCATATTTCTTTTTTGAGATACACTCTAATTAATATACATGAACTTCACAGAAAATAACAATTAAAGTATTTATGATAAAGTTCTAGAATAAGGGGACAAGTGAGATCATACTTTGTTATTGACACATAGGTTATACAATGAGTACAGTTTTGCTTAGGGAGGTAAATACACTTGTAATGTAAACTGTTAGGTCCAACAGCAAAATTAATGTGTCTGGGTCTCTCATGACACTCTAGAGGTTGGAAAGAATACACCTGGTAATACACAGTAGTCATTCCATGGATTGACATTTTCTGCTAAAGCAATCAATTTAACTCGTGAAACATTGCATTTTGACAGAGGAAACAATCTGCAGCGGGTAAATTAGAAATTATTTTTACAGATCGGAAATATTTATTGTCAGCATGCTACATATCTATGTACCTCTATTTTATTTCCCACTAGGATCAACATAGGATGCCAGATAATAAGGCCTGTGCAGGCAAAATATTCAGTGCAAGAGTTCAATGTCCGAGTCTCTCTGTGCATTAACTACCAAAACTGCTGACTATTACTTATTTCAGTTGCATCTGAAATATTGCCTCTATCAAAAATCTCTCACACTTACTAAAATTCATCTTTAAAACATGTAAAAATAAACCATTACAACACTTGTCAACTTATTTACATAGTTAACATGAATGAATCTAACAAAATAAAATGTTATTTACCCAGATTACTATTAAAAATCAGTTTCCTCAGGAAGTGATAAACACTTTATGTTGTACCTCAAAGATGGTATTTTTTACAGAGGCAGAATGATCTTCAATAGAACCTGAGAACCACCCTACCAACCTGTATATCCCTCAGACTCTACACTAATCAAAGCATCTGAGTATGAAGAAATGTCTCAAAACAGTTAAAATTTCAGTATAATTGAAATTAATTTTAGTCTGGTTACAGTCTAGTTTGGGGATGGAAATATCATTGTATTCTGTTAAGGAACTGCAAGGTGCCTACCTCCAGTGAGACAATTGATTTGACAAAAGCCAATGGGAAATCTAAGTTTCACATTCTACTTTCACTTGAAATGAAGTCCTGTCCCCTCTGGAAGTTAAGGGGGATTTCACTCTTTACTTTAGTAGGAAGGATTTAATCTCTGTTATTAAAAGAAGACTTTTTTATTGAGCTCCTTTTGTTTTGTATCCTGTTGGCTGATACCCTTTTAAAAAGGAAATGAGATCCATTCAGTCACAGTCCTTAGTTTTGCAAAGCTCAGGGGGTCCAATTAGAAGTAGAGAGAAATTTAAACAGCTGTATTTTGCCACTTAACCAAGGAAAACTATTTTGTACATTAACAAAAAAAAAAAAAAAGGCACATTTAGTTATGACAATGAATCTGCCAGCATGAAAGAAGTCAAAATAGCATGGCTAAAAAGTAAAATTCTCTAATACATCATGGGCTTTTAAGCTCTTACCTGAACTATTCACATTAGCTAACTGAACCATATGGTTTATCATGATTTTTCCTTTCCAAGTAGGGAAAAAACAATTACATTTATGTTTGTTCTATTTATTGACCTGTTAGATTACTCCAATTGTGAAATTCAATAGAATTTCACTATTTAATGACTGACAAACACTGAAAAGCATTTAATGATTCTGCTAGAGTCCTTCTCAATTTTGAAAGGAACAAAGTTCAGTGCTGTTATTTAGTTACATCCAAAAATGTTTCTTGGACTCTCTACAATCATTTTATTCTCATAGACTGGATGATGTCTTCAGCATGACTAGTCCAGACTCTGGATGCACACTCTCCTGAATTTATAACAAACACTTGTCATCTGCCAAACTCAACTTGCTAAGGGCTTCATCTACACTGTAATTGGAATGGAAAAAACTGGGATCTCCAAGCAGAGAGATTGCTACAGAAAAACAAACAAAACTCAGAAGGTAGGCAATAAAGGCACTTAAAAGATACTACAAACTTTTAGAGGGGAGGCTCAGCTGAGATAGATTTCAGAATATGAGAAAACATTAAAAAGGAATCAAATATCTTGTTATCATTTGTCAAGTGGCTCTACTTGTAATGTGCCTGTACCTGACAGACTGCTGTCCTCCCAGGACAACCAAATGTTAGTATTTACATAAAACAGGAAAAAAAATAGTGAACCAGTGTGATAAGCAGGAGAGGAAGACCAGAGAATGTGATGAACAGAAGTACTAAGTGAAGTAAGTTTTTGGACATGATCACTAGCATAGTCCACTTCTCTTAGATCTTCCTGGTACTAGTGTTCTTTACTTCTATCAGCTCACTTTTCTAAAGTTGAATAACCAATGTGTGGAAGTAATTGTGTGCAAAGTATCTTCTTGGCAGTTCTCTTTCCCTCAGAATGATCCCTCCAGAGGTTTTGAATCCCATCATTTACCTCTTATCTACTTTTACTGGTTTGTTTCTTTCTTTCTCTGCTATAAAAGCTCCTTCAACCATTTTGCCATAGCACAGTGCAACAAACATTATGGCGATTTCTGAAATGTGTGACAATTTACATGAAAAGTTTCATGTTGATTTTTTTTTTTTTTAAGAGAAAACCAGGGACTAGTGTGGGATGTTTTCTGAATCTGACTCCCTAGAGTATGTTTCATGAGAAAAATAGTGGCCAGCTCAGACTCAGGCATTAGATGAAAACAGATAACCTCTCAGGTAGAAAAATGTTAAAACCCTTCTATCGCTTCCTTTATGAAACATTAAGAGAAGTAAAATATGTCAAAACAGAAGAGCTGGAAAATAACCAGTGCTAAGTGGCCAAGTGTGTAATTTTCAGTATAACCTGTTGAACTATTACTTTTGCACTTCTCAGCAGTCTGATCTGGGCAAAGCGTAACAGCCAAGTGTGCAGCACTGGGACAAAGTAAAAATAATGAAGTGTTACAGCCCAATAAAGAATGTAGGTTAAGGTTTTAAACAGGCAAAAAAGAAAAATGGGAAGGGCTGATGCAGTACAGTCTGGCTGCTAGAAAAAGGAGTAGTCAAGAGGGAAAGGCACCTGCAGTAGTCATGTCGGAAGAGGTTAGCCAGGTCTCCAGTCAGAATGGTGGCCAATCATTTATTAGTATTTTGAAATCTGATTGCAGTTTAAACTTCAATAAAGCCAAGCTAACAAATCCTGTTCCCTGGATTGAACAGTGAATTTGAAAAACTCTGAAGTGATCCGGAAAAGAAAAAGACAATGTGGACCTGTGCATATCCCACAGGGAACTTTCAATGATGGCAGTACAATAATGAAAAAACAATAAAATACATCAGTGTATGCTCTATAAAACTGCAGAAGTTACTTACATCCTGAAAAAAGTAATGACCTAAAATTATTCAAGTACCTATAATATTTATGCAGATCCAGTATAGGATAGTTAAAAGAATGAAAAACTGCTTACAATAACATCTATAAACATAGCAACATGAGAGGTACAAAAACATTTTTCTTTGGATCATTTAATCTGCAGAATTATTTCCCTTCTTCCTGTTAGAAATATAATACTGAACTGAATGAAGCCCTGATGCAGAACTGAAAGCAAAGGAAGCAGGAAGGAAATTAAGATCCCAAAGGTAAATGGGTGCAATATGGAGAGAAAAATATAAGATTTAGGTCTACAGTCTTACTTCCCACTCAAAGAAAATGCAGCCATTTTCTTCTACCTTTATAACCCTTCCCCCAGCCCTAAGATTTTAACTGGATTCCCGATAAGCACAAAAGCATTTGATGAATGCATTGAAGAAGCTGAAGTTATTGAAAATAGGCCTTAAAGAGACAGGTGCTTCTCCCTGAGATTAGCAGCTGTTATGTATACTAAAAAACATCACACAAAAGTTTAGGGATAAACAGGGAGGATGGCATGCCAGAATGAGCAAGGCTGCAAAATAAGGAAGTGTGGTACTACAAAATCCTCTTGCCTCATTTCAGGAGTGTAATGACCAAAGTCTGAGACCAGTATCAGGTTTTGGGCACTGACTAAACACATCATAAAATAGCCACGCTCAGGCTTTATACAGCTCAGATACCCTAGATCAGCATATTCTGCTGTGAAGTCCAGGAGAAAAATGCTGCAGAAGTAGCAAGAGGGCAGCCTGCCAGATTAACTTTCAGAAAAGCTGGGGAAAATTAAACAAGGCAACAAAAAAAGCTATATATAATTGTGTATGAAAGCTGGGATCTTGTAATGACATAACGAAAGTGCTTGGGATTTGTGAGCCTAGCAGTCTGCTGGAAAAATACTCTCTCGTTACACTAAAGCTAAGGATGGAAATGGTTCAACTGGCTGCTGTAAGAGCATATCAAGAAACCACATTTTTGTTATTGGCATTGTTTTCATAAGTTGGCTTGCTGCATTTCCCAAAATGAACAGGGTAGGGTCATACAGACAGATCAATTACTCTAATTAGAATAGTACCCAGTGATTATAAGTTTAATAACAAAAAGAACATAAATATCCAGGTGTTGAGAGCAGTCCAAGAGGTAGGTATTATTACAGGAGTAACTCAAACATTTTGCTACTCTACTGGAACATCAGAGGTGTGAGCCTTTTCTGTTCAACTTTCAGATCTTCCAAATAGCTCAGCATACAGAAATTATCTGCTTTGAACATTGTTTCCAGATGTACTCTTGGCCAGCTTTCTTCTTCTATTTGGACTGATCTGAATGACCTGAACCTTGGGAACACAATTATACTCTGGATAAAAAAAGTTATTCTTTGCTAATAAAGAACAAAAGGTTGCAAGGCAAAGATATGCGGTGACTTAACATCTAAGCTGCTCTTCATCCCAGAATAAAGGGAAGCAGGAATTTTGATTACTCCACCCATACTTGAATTTCTATGCATGAATGCACTCCAAAATATTCAAGGGGTTAATTAGATGGCTTTTGATTCAGTCTTACAGCAACAAGCATCCACTGAATAGCAGATTAGCAATTGTGTTATTATACTGTATTTTCTTGGAGAAAAATAGACTAATTAGAAAAAATACAACTGAGGTAAATCATTACAAAGGTATGGACTTTGTATTTCAACAATGGTAACTAGTCTTTCTGGTAGGGCAGGCAGGACATATTCATATTATTCGCATGTGGACTATAACCCTAGTATGGCGCTAGCATGTGTGACACATGCTGGTCTGTGGGCAGTCAATATGCAACAGATCTGCCCAAAGTCTGCTTTCAGCCCACACCCAAAACTCTTTGGTCCAACAGTGACAGAGGCTGAAAATGGGCTGCAAGAGCCAGGGCAATTTAACATAGCCAGCTCCCAACAGCTGTCATTCCCCAGAGTCCCATGATGCCTCCTGGCCAGACTGCCTCCTCCATGAAGCCAGACCTGCAGACAGTACTTGACAGGAGGGGACTGCTGGCTTCCCAGGAAAAAGCATCACTGTCAGTGTATCACAGATCCCAGGAATTATCCCACTGACCCACAAAGACTCCACAAGCTCTACTTTAAGCAATATTGCTTTTGACTAGTCAAATTCCAGGCAGCTGGATTCCATCTTCCAATGAACGACTAAGCTAAGAAATCTATTGTTAGTTTTGTGGGAGAGTATTTCTTTGGACCAAATGGACAAATGACTAGCCAGTTGTAGTACAAGGAATTCTCTGCTGACCTCATGTCACACACCAGGTACATACCTTTCATCCAATTATACAAGAAACCATGTCAATAAAGAGAACAGGATGACACCAACTGCTAACCAGTTTTATGTTGGTCAGTCCAGCCCAATAAAGTCAAATCTAGACAACACAACACGGCTCATTTAGCAGCACGCCAAGCCTTATCATTATCTACTTTCATTATTGAGTTTATTTGTACCATTCATATTTCAGCTGCCATTTTACAACTACTTTTATTTTAGGTCTTTTACCCTATCTATTTGGGCAATCTATTCTAAACAAAATTCATTCAAGCTACACTACCTATGGATGAACTTAATTCAAGTCACTTGGTGTACTAGAGGAATAAAATGCTGAGAAAACACTTCATCTTGCTGGTGGATACCACCCTGGTTTTCCAAGTGAGTGGAAAGAAACCAGTCCCTCTTTGCACTGGAACCAGGAATCCTGTAGTGAGCTCAGAGGCAGTTTGACTCTCTTCTCTATAATAATTGTTCTTACAAACCAAAATTTCTTCCTACTTTTGATGCTGGATTCTGTGGGTTTGTTCTTCATGGAAGAACCATTCATGTGCAGCTCACAGAAAGTCATAATTTAGATCACTGTCTGCAATTTCCAGCTTCCCTTACATATGACTAAATATGAATTCAGTGTTGTATAAACATCTAAAATGAACCCTCCTCAGCATTCACAAATGGCTTATTAAAAATCACTTGACATTTTAAATTTAAGGTGTGATACACTAGCTTTTGGAAAACTAACTTGAAAAGGTACAGCATTTCTACTGTAAATACATCTAATTTGGTTATTCAAACAATTATCCTATGTATCACTGATTTTCATTTATTCAAACAAAAATGGTCGTCCTTCCAGTGGAAGGCCACTATGAGGTCAAATACATTTCACATATCCTTTTAACAATTGATGTTTTCTTTTCCCTAAGGGCAAACATTAGCATTTGAACACCATGAAGTTCGTTTCCAAGCAGCATTACTGTTTAGCTCACTAGGAAAATGCACAGAATTTGCTTTTCCAAGCACTTGAAAAAAATCAATTCAGATAATACAGCTGCTGAAAGTGAGCATCATTATTCAACTTTCTATTACAAATACAGGTAGTGTTGCATTGCTCAGGTAGAATTTGACAATAGCTTTTCCTCTTAATGTCCGATTTCTGCACCACAATTTTTTTTCTTCTTGAGAAGGTAAAGCTGAAAAAACATGAGCTCTCCTGCCAGTGGGAATCTCTGTCACATCAAGAAAGAGGTCAGCAGTTTACAGCTGTGGAGTCAAGTATGGCTCTTTCAGAAATAGTTCTTAAGTATTCCTTTTTCGTTTGTTGGTTGGCTTGTTGGTTATTTTGGGATGGGGAACAATATTTTCAAAAGGCAAGAAAGAAACAGTTGCAGCATCATAAGGAGTTGTACATACTAGGAACTACAGTCTTTGTCTCATTTTCTTGATATCTACTACGACAACCTTTCACATCTACCCCATCCCTGCCCCAAGAAGAGTTTAGCAAGTGTTTGACAGGGTATGAAGGTTTGTCATAGCATTGCACTTCTGACCAGACATAGAGACTGATGGTAACTGAGGTCATGCATCAGCCAGCTCCCATGGCATTTCACCTGGCTGTCTGAAATACTGTTGCCAAAAATAAAAGCATAAAAAGGAAGCAAAGGGCAGTGCTTTAAGTTGATTGTTTCCTGCTCATGCAGCTAGGGTGCTTATTTTGGTTTGTCTTTAGAAATGAAATAGGCTGATATGTTTTCAGTAGTTGGGGAATCAAACAGACTAGACCAAAAAGTCAAAGTGAGTTGGGTACATGAACAAAATATATCAAGGGAACTTAACTCCTTGGCAGTGGTACCAGTGAATTCCAGTGGAGCTTGTCTGGAAAATGGGACTCCAGGGCCCAAAGGGATTAATTTTTCATACTTATTTTACTTTCCTGTCGCAGATTTGGAAGTTTGTGCTGTTAGGTCTCTCATTTTCTTTTGTCCTCTAAGAACTGGATAGTACGTCAGGAAAAAAAGTTTTGAAAATATGTCCTAATTACACAGTAGGTTGGAAGACTTCCTTTCAACTTGCTGCTATAAATAAGACAAATGGAGCTATTGACATTTTTCACTATCAGAAAGGAAATTATTTCTGTGATTATTCTACAGATACTTTTTTTCTAAAGTTGCATTTTAAATGCATAAATTACTACAATATAGAATGAGTTAAGAATTCTGTCACCTTACTGTTATGAAATGTTATTTCACAGCATTGTAAGACTACTTACAAACACTCCTAAAAAGAGAATGTAAGCACTTATATACAGTAAGGCCATTTACTAACAAGGCCTTGATAACAACGTCCTCCTGGGACACAGCCCATTGTTTTGGAAAACTAGTAATCTTAAATTCAAACTATAAATTGCAATGACTGTTGGCATTCCATCAAAGTGGAGTCTTTGTTTGCAAGCACAGCTATTTTAATTTTGTCTATTGGATTATCAGAAGAAACGAATTCTGGATCCTCTGTGCAAAGGCTAAACTGAAGAAAAAACTTTCAGAATGACAACCTTTAGAGAAATATGCAAGGCTTGCAGTATGCTTTTAACCTTTTCTTTGAATGTCTGGGTTTCTTGCGGCCTAAGCAAGTCTCATGGTTAAAGTGGAGTTTTACTGCTAAAAATCCTCTTTAGTAATTTTATAGAATCACAGTATGTTTTAGGTTGGAAGAAACCTTAAAGACCATCTAGTTCCAACCTCCCTGCCATGGGCAGGGATACCTTCCCCTAGATCAGGTTTTTAGTGTGCAAAACCAGATAAAGTAGTTAGAACCCCAAAATAAATGCTTCTCTTTAAGGACTTCATCCAGCTTATCTAAAAGAGAAAAATCTTCATTTACTTCATTATACCCTGAATGCAGCTCTAAATGAGTGCAAGCTAGCAGATAGAAGTCAAATACTACTACCTCATAGTAAAAACAGTCAAAACAAAATCCTACAGATGACTCGCATGCATATTTGTATTCTTTTAACTAAAGTACAATTTTTAAGCTAAGTTCAGTGAAATTGGTCTTCTATTTGTAAACAGGTCCTTAATCATTAAGAGGTATTTTAAGGCAACACACATTATTACATTATGCCAATTCTCTGTCACAGACATGATTCGTTCTGATTTGACTGAAATTTTAATCAGCTGCCAGGAGAGCAAGTCCTTCACTGATGGCATTCCTAAGCTGCCTTGGGAATCAGAATAGCTCTGAACACAAATACAATGCATTTTTATCTTGCATAGCTGAAAAATTCAGTTTTCTATGCCTTGAAAATTGAAAGAGATTAATCTCAAGAAACAACTTCAAACTGTATTTACATTTAAATGGGTGAAGTGCTTACATGTAGATGCAGATAAGCAATGACTTTAACTGAGCTGAGAGGCTTTCAGAACAGCAGTTACATTAAAAATCACAGACTGAACCTAAATCAAAGTTTCAGAAAGTTTTATTTGAAGAAGACATATCCTATTTGGAGTATAGACAGGCATGCCTTACATAACATCAGATGAAATCCTTCCATTCTAAAGAGTGCAGGTAAAGACTTCACCAGAAGGTTATGTCACACTCTGGGCATCCCACTTCATGTAAGATGTGTGGGGAGAATCCAAAAGGGAGGAAAAAGTACAAGCTTTTCAGGTGTGCAGAAAGCTTAAAAGAATTGGACTTATTCTTTAAAGAGAAGAACAAGGAAAAGGTGCAATAAAGCACTCTAAAATATGCTGAAAAAGCAAAACAGCAAGTTGCTCTTCATATCCACAATAAGACTACATAACTCATTTTTAGCCTGCAGCAAGGGAACTTTATAGCTGTAAAGCAAATGACACTGACAAAAAAAAAAAAAGACTGCATGGTACGTTCAGAACTTGTAGTTTTCCTCCCTTGGGACAGAGAGACAAACGACAACGTTGTAGGTCCCTCAAGCCTTATTTGTTACAGACCTCATAATAAGACAAGATTGGCCTCAAACATGTGTGAGCCTTAAATAACATATACAGCTAGTATATAGCTACTTCTTCACAGAATGTGACCTACAATTCACACATAAGTAGGGCTTCATCAATTTAAGACAGAGTAAAACAAGCTTACAGTGCCTTGGCACATTCCAACGCTATCATAGTAGTTGTTATCCCCTGCTTGAAATGTCACTCAGTAAGAAGAGTAAATTACTCCACCTTTAGGTCTGTACTCCCTTAAGCCTAGGATAATAGCGTGATTTAGTTTGGAAGGGACCTCCAGAGATCATTTAGTCCAACCCTATGCTCACAACAGGTCTAATTAGATTAGGTTGCTCAAGGCCTTGTACAGCTGGGTCTTGACAGAGATCCCACCACCACTCTAGGCAGCATATTCCAGTATTTAACCACTCTCATGGTAAAAACATTTTGCTTAATATCTGGAACTCCCCATGTTCCAACTGTGGAATGTGCCCATTGCCTCTCATCCTATCATTGTGCACCTCTGAGAAGAGTCTAGCTCCCTCGCTTCTATATCCCAACTTCACAACCACAATCAAAACACAAAAGCAGGAAGATAATGATCTTGAGCGCAAACCCAGTCCATGGGTCATGGTAGTTTATTCTGGACCAAGAGATCACTAGAATCAGACCATTTCATTCTGGCAGGTGGCAGAATATAACCAACTTTGCTGTTAAATAAAGATATATCTGCTTTTATTAACACATTAACATTATGTAGAAAGGGAATTTCACAGGACATTGTTCTTCCTCTGAAAGCTTCTCCACTAGATGCACCCTCTTTTTTATTTCGACCAGTTTTTTCAAGCCTTCCTGACAACTTGGGGCTAGACCTTTAACTATTATAGGGCTTTTTATGAATTTCACTTGCTTTGCTTACTTTGAGAGAGGTTACAAAACAGAGAGTGTGTGTGTGTGTATATATGTGTATGTATATATATATTCTTAAACTTATCTTCAGGGGAGTTAACACTGAATATCAAGAGATGTGCAAAAAAACCCCATCACTACATTTAGCAACACTGCTAGTGAGGTAGTTTTACCAGGCCCATTATAATGTTATTATGATAAAAACTGCAGATGCTTGACTAATTATTCATAAATGGGTGTTTCAATGGGTAAGTATGACCAAGCTTGTTCTGCAGTAAGAATAATCATATGTTAAGCTTTCCTGGGTTTTATGAGTTTAATTTTTCTAAAAAATGTTGCTTTTAATACATTTATTATTCAATGTTACTAAAGTATTCTGGAAGCAATTGCATATTCTCTCACATACTAAATACTTACCCCGCCCCCCCCAGCATTTGTCAGGTCTATTTGAGTACCGTTTATTATGATTTATTCGATCATACAATTACCCGCAAACTGGATTATGGAATCCTTAAACACTACATGAAAGATGCAGTCCAACTTCCAGTTAGAGTCTGGCATGATAGTGGTAAAGTCTGGGAATTGTAGATCTAGGCTTTTATACTGCGCAACCAAAGAATTTGTGAAACAAAACTCAGCTTTGTTTCCAAATCTCACATCTGAAGCTTCTGCTGGATTATTTAAGATGATCACAGTAAGTTTCCTGTGCATGCATCTGTGGCTTATTACCAGAAGTTAACAGGGCTGAGTTAGCATGACACATACCCAATTTCTTTGCCTGGTTAACATATTTCACACCTTCTGCCCATGCACAAGCACAACCTGGATATTCTATGACTAGTGATATTCATGTCTGCCACTTGCCTGTGACCAGCCATACTCCTAACTATAGAGATACTTTCTGTTTTATCTCTGAATTCTTATCTTTCTATAGCCTAAAAAAGTAGAATCCTGTAAAGGTAAAAAAAAGCATTTTGTAAAATATACACCAACTTCATTGTCTGCCAACTTTACAGACCAACATACTCATTAGTAAAGCAAAATGAAAAAGGTTAAGTCCTGATACGATTTTGTCACTAACTTTATTCTGAACCAAACACATTATTGTGCCATTCTAAAATGGAAAGTAGTGATCCTCCTGGGTTCTCACAGGTGGGAAATGATGGAGGCATATGTAAGGGAACTAAATAACCTTAATTCCTGGCATTCTTAAACCTTTAATATTCTAAAGAGAAAAAAAAAATGAAGAACAATTAAAGTCATATGCTTTGTCTTCCTAAAATGTCTAGCTTAGTGCTTGTTGCAATGAGGTACACTACACTCTTAGATGTACTTGAAATAGCCATGTAGCAAACTATGGAAATTGAATTTTAAGTACCAGATTTCGTTCATACATATTTCTTTCGTGATTTATTTAAAGCAGTTGAAAGATACAGCAGTGGTTTTGCGGTAATGAAAATTCCACTTCTTGTAGCACTTGCGTCTTGGCTCAATAGTTGCTGATTTGTTCCAACATATATTACATAATAAAATGGAATTTCCAGACAGAAGTCAGGACTTTACAGCTAGATATATATCAGGGGAAACCTCTTCTACACTTTGGCTGTTGATTATATGCTATTGGTTCTTGACAGAAATGCTTTCTGGGTTGCATTTTTTGTTCCCGTGAAGGCATTTAAAGATGACTATATAGCATACTTCCATTTTATTTTCCATACAGTTGCTAATGCAAAATGTATCCATCATTTACTAGGACAAAGTGAGACTTTATAATGAGCAAGTAAATTCAGACTCCAGAATTCTTTTTTTTTTTTTTTTTCCATTTTTTCCTAGGGTTGACAATTTGGTGTTTAAAAGGTGATTTCTGAGGAAGGCATATATCAGAAGCAACATGTTTAGCAGCCAGAACAATCTAATATGTTATGGTGGAGCAAGGAAGCATCACCATTTCGAGGAAAGGTGTAGTATTCAGACTGAAATATTGGATCCATATGAAATTCAAGATTATAAACAAATGATCCACAAATAATTAGAACTTAATTTAATCAAACTTTGCATATGGAATGCATCTAAGAAATTCAGGGGAGGAAGTGGAGGGTTCCCAATTTTATATAATGTGAAAAAAGCAATTAAGTTTTCAACAAACAGTTGTATTGATCACAGAAAGTAGTTCTCCATTTTCAAAATATGTCCCAGTGGATAATCTAACAGGTAACATGGAAAAGCTTGAGCAAATTAGAATAATGTCAGCAGAAACCATTATGTGATGATATAACTAACTCTATGAAATATGTGGGTAAAAAAAATAGTAGCCTGAACATGGTCTAGTGAAATCACAGATGCTCCAAACTGAGAGGAAGACTGATACATAAACTTGGGTAATGAGACTGCCATAATGCATGTAAAATGCAAATAAAACTACTACAAAATGCTGAGGTTCAGGGCATGGGGAAAGTTATCAAAAATGCAATCTATCATATATCAAAGCATATAGACCTAGAATATTACATAAAAGAAAGTTAACCAGCAGCACTTGAATCCTCCACATCAGCCTCTAAAATTTTTAAGTTATATCTGCTCTTACATCTCACTTAAAAGAATTCTAAGCAAGCCATAAATTTATTTTGAAAAAAGACCCCCTCAGCCAAAATTAATAATAAAAATATATTAATTTTAACTGAAATGGAAACATTTCCACAGAAATTGTGACCTTTTGCTTAAAAACTGTAAATGAATATGAATCGGGTTTTATCAAAACCAGCATGATTTACTTTTCACTGTAGACCCTTCAAAATAAAAAAAGTACTTTCTTCGACAGTAATATCTCCAAAAGCTTTAATTTTTCCTACTAAAGAAGAAAAATCCATGAAATGCAGAAGTTTCTCAACAAATAGTTTGTGATTATTCACCAAAAAAAGACAAAATATTTGTTCTGTGCAATGATCCTGTCAGAAAGCAGATTAAATAAAAACTTAAAGAGTAAAGGCACCAGAGCCAATTATATTATGAAATAAGAACTAAAATAAATAGAAATGATACATGTAAAAGGGTGCTAATAATAAATTGTCAACAAGTTTTCATCAGCAAGTTACCTCTGTACAAATATTAAAATAATTAAAAATTTAGGTGATATGCACCTGGTGGAAAGGAAGCCAAGATATCTACATCTCCAAGAGTTGTGTTGGGTGGAAGAAAAACATGAAGTTTTAAGACACCTTACTTTATGACAGAACTTCATAAATGCTTTTGCCTCATGAATATGTCAATCATGTATGAAATTTAGTATTTCAACTTTTCTGGTATTTAAAAACAATTACATTTTCATGGGTTCAGTGTTGTATCAGGGCTCTTTATCAGATCTAAACTTAGATGAAAAAAATAGAAAGTGTATCATCAGCAATTGCTATCATTAGGTTAATTGGTTTTCCTTGCTTACATTTTCTTCAAGAAATGAATTTGTTCCCTCTCCTATCCTTTGAAGTTAAAAATAAATACATTGGCATAATCTTGCTTCAGCTTCTTTTTTCTAGACAAAACCTCCCAGATGTGTCTTTCAGGAGATTCCTCCAGTGCAAGATATAAGCCTGGCAGCACATCCTACTCTTAGTTTAGCAAGGGGACAAGATGCTGGGATAATGAAAATTGAATAAAGAACTTCTACATATATCCAGTACACCCACTTATATTTCTTCTCAGTAAATGCAGACAAATCGGACTATTTTAGTCAGGCCTTGTCTAACAAGACACCAGCTGAATTAAAATATACTTTCAAAATTAATTTAGAATGCAACTATGTATTGATCAATATGCATTCATTCATATTTTTGACCATTAGTTTAAATTAAACCTCCAGCTGTTCTAAATATAGAGAGATTGGATCAATTGTTATCTCTTGGACTGCAGTATTTTATCAAGTGAAAATAATCTCCCTCCTCTTACCTGTATTTGGTAAAGAGAAAAGCTGCATCCTGTTTGTCCAAAATAATACCACTTGGAATGCCATATAAATCCCAGGCATAAGATGCAATATAAACACATTTAAGGTAATAAATATATCTCATTTTTAGGAGGAAACTCAAGTTACATTCAAATTTTGTGAAGAAAAAAAAGCTAGTATTGCAATACAGGGAGTAAAGTAATGGGGCAAAATTGGCGAAATATATTATTCAATTGATCTCATCCACAAATGTTCTTGAGTACTTCAGCACTTTGTCTTCACCTGTATTAAGCCAGAACCACAGTGTTACTGGCACCACAGGCAGCATGGGTGCTTTGCCACACCACCAGGCAGGGTCGGGCTGCAGGCAATGGTGAGGGCCAGGAGAACACAGCCCTCCTGCAGCCCAGGGCCCTGTTCACACAGCTGCTGCCGCAGCTGGCACAGCCCCAAAGTGAGTCAGCCCAGGCTCATGCTGGTGCTCAGAGCCACAGCTCCAACACCACAGTTAATACCTCCAAAAGACTTATGCTCTGCCAAGGAACTTTTGCACTGGGCATTTATTTTACTCCCCATTAAAAGGCGAATCTTTCTTCAGAAGTTTTAAAAGCTTGGAAAGGTTGGATGTTGGGTTCTTTTTGTTTGTTTGTTTGTTTTGGTTTTTTTTCTCTAAAAAAATCAAGTTCTTTCCACAAATACCAGAGGAAATCATTTGTCCTTCCCAGACTCCTTCCTTCAATCTTTCCACTTTCTTCCACCTTTCAGTTAATTCTCCAGATACCATCCTTATCACAGGCAACTCCTAGCTCTCCTGTCTTGCACTATGATACTGATACCTACAATTAAATTAAGAGATCTAGATACAGTTAGATGTTCATGGTGGCTTTGAAACAAATGAGGAGGATATTCTTCTAGCTATTTTTTTTCCACACACGCTGTTTACTTTTGCAACTCTTTCTTCAGGATTTTCCATAAACACAGAGTACCTTGAGGTCTTTATGTATGAAGCTAAGGCATGATATTCTGAAAAACTCCATTTTAGCTAATAATTAAACTTAATACATCTACTAGCATTCTGATTGTTTTTTGAAAGCTTCCCTTCTTATAACCAAAATCCTGGATTTCCTTTCCCCAAAAGTGTGAACCAAGTGGAAACACTTTATTTTTAGCCTATCCCAACTCCAATCCCTCCACACATCTGAGAAAGCTATCAAGCAGTCCACATGGTGTTCCCTGAAAAAAGTGAACTTTAAACATTTTTATGGGACCCAAATGTTTCATTCAAAACAGTATTAAAAATGAAAAAAAACCCCACAAACCTAAAGATTTTCCATACATGTTCCCAATCTTTTTCTCTCTTCTCCCACCGTAAAGACCCACTATAAGAGCAGTCGTGCTGACAACAGTGCACAAAATAATAAAAGTGCATATACTTAGTATTTGGTCATTAATTTAAAATCTGAACTGAGCAAGTGGCATCACATTTTGTGAAACCTCTGAACATCCCAGAAGGAAGAACAGCCACAATTCCCACTCCGTAGACCTCCAATCTACAGCTAGCATAACGTTCCTTTGTCAGAAGTAGCTAAAGGTATTTCACAGATGTAGTGAAAATAAAATTTTGCTTTCCTGTGAATGAGCCAGAAGTGATCTTGCCAGTGGATGAGGTAGAGGGAGCTATTGCTGTAAGAAGAAATTTATTGCAACAGCTACTGCATTACACACCTTTATATCCTTTACCTGCAGCAGCAATGAGCATGGCTTTGCAGGAACCTGGACAAGACATGGGTGTTTTGTCTGAGGTATGTATCTACTTAGACCTCACCTGAAGTCAGTCCTCACCTCTGGGTTATCTCTGGCACTTAAATTAGCTAGATATTGCAAGGGGAGTCAACAGTCTGTATATGCTCCAATCACCTGAAAGAATGAGTAAAAATGAGCAAAAGAATAACGCTTTAAGAATATATTCAAGGCAGTTACAAAATCATCAACAGGCAAACATTTTCTGCTAAAAACTAATAATAGTTTTTGAGATTCCAGAGCTAGAAGGCCAAATGGGCCACAAAGCAAACTATAAATATAAACGAGGGAACAAGCAAAATTGATATATGTGGGAAAAGGAAGAAAATCACCTAGATATTGAGGGAGAGGCAAAAATATAAAATCCTCTTATTTTCTAACTTAAGAAGCATTAAGATTGGGCATCCAAGAATGTGTAACTGAAGACATTCACACATGACTCCATAGTTTTTCCCCAACGCTGTATAACCCAATCAGAAGGTGGCTTTGTATGACCTTTCTTGAACCTCAGGAGTAATTAATTTTTGATAGGTCTGATTTTAAAACAGAAGTAGAACTTGAACAGTAAATCTCTATTGATCTTTACAGCTAAGTGTTGTAGGCTTAGTCTAAATTCTCAGAAGAATTTACTTTACCAATTTCATTTCCTTGGTGGCACAGAATACTTCCTTATTTGCAGAGATTTGTTTCTCTCTTCAATCAAGCAAGACATCATATTTCTAGAAAACCTTTGGACTGTGTAGGTTGTAAGTGACATGTCAGAGCCAAGGTTTTAGGTAAACAGTTCACATAAGTATACATATGAACAGTGTCCTACAAAAATTCAGAATATTTCGTCTTCAAGGAATGATTCCTCAAATTATATTAAAATGTATTTCTTTAAACTGTTGTGAATTAAAAATCTCTTGTTTATTTTCTGCTACTTCACAGTTCTTCTGGAGCAAAACAAGCCCAGTAAAAGGGTACCACATGGTCCGCTCCTGCTTGCCCATTAGGCAATGTTGGTACTAGGCTGGTGGGAATCATGGAAGGACAGATGTCATGAGACTTACCCTGACTGTACCTAGAAGTTGGATGATGTTCACTTTTATCTAGCTTGCAGGTCTCTGGCAACTCTGCTGATCACTTATCCCTAGCATTACCCATGACTGTTTCCTATTAATTCATTCCTACTGCCCATTACCTTTCTGAGGTCTCTCAGCTAAAGGAAAAGAAACAGCTGCCAAACTACTTACGATTGTTAAAAGAAAATTCAGCCAAAACCTCCTGTCTGTTCCAATCAAATTAGCTAGATTTTAGCACACCCCACTGGGTTGACCTCTCTTCCTAAAGTTCTAAATATAGCCAAAGTTTTCTGAAGAAGCAAAAACCCAAACTCAACATGCTAAATTCTCTGTTCACCTCTGCTTTTATTAGTCTCCCAAACTGCATCTTCTCACTTGGATTACATACATTTGATAGCAAGCTTCCAGCCTTCCAATGTAGGGTGCTCTTTGCCCCACCAAGGAAGCAAGTTAGTAAATATTGCACTAGACGGCATTTCTGAGATGACAGAGCTTATACATATACATAAGATCGCCTCCACAAAAGGAACTGATTTAAAAAAATTGTATGCCTCTGTTACTGTAAGATTCAAACAAACAAACAAAAAAAATCAATTTACCCGAATTACTAATTGAAATACTGAATTCTGGAATATTTCTGACTTGATCCTTTTCCCCATTTATCCCACCTACTTGAAAGGTCAACACTAAACTTAGGCAAGATACTAAGTATTTTTTAGATGGCCTGTAGATTTTGCAAGCATATTTTATATTATACCTGCAACTTAAGTGTTTAAGTATTTGCTACACTGTGACTACTACAGGCATGAAGCACTTTGCTGACAAAATTAAACATCACTAGAAGATGAAAGAGTGGTTTTGGATAACCTTAAAAAATCAGGGACTGAGAATTATGTGGCCCATATGCAACTCGTTCAACAATTTTTCCTCTCAGCCAAGTAAGAAATAAGGCTAAGATAAATTCTTACTATAGTGTTACCTGTTCCTTTTTTAAGTACCAGTTGTTTGGTTTGTTTAAGTAGAGCAACAGATTCCATAGATTTTGTTTAGTCTACAGGTCATCTTCTGGGAAACTATTTCAAGAACATATGCCAATCATTAGCTGAATAACTACTGTATCCCAGAGGCTGTAAGAGGGGGGGAAAAAAAAAATCCTTCTACTTACTATGACAAACAGAATAATAATAAAAAAAAGAGAAAAATATATAATAATATTCTCAAATAGGTATTTTATGGCTACGAATCAACATTTTTTGCATTTTGAATTTATCATGGTCACTGCCAAATATTTCACAAATGGCCCCAAGAGGCAATATATTCCAAGTGCCTAAGGAATGTAGGTGCCTTAATGAGATTTGATAATGTGACTCAAGTTAGTTGGTTAGCTGGATACCTTTGAAAATTTTATTCTATCCATATATTTAAAGGCACATCATGTTAGTGACTGTATTAATAACTTATAATTCAAGTAAAACCACTTTGGGTAAGTGGTCATATTCCCTCATATTCTGTAATGTCCAGACGACATAGAGAGTGGTCAGGCATTGGAACAGGCTGCCCAGGGAGGTGGTGGAGTCGCCATCTCTGAAAGTGTTTAAAAAACGTGTGGATGTGGCACTTCAGGACATGGTTTAGGGGACATGGTGGCGCTGGATTAATGGTTGGACTTGATGATCTTGAAGGTCCTTTCCAACCTAGTGATTCTGTGACATCTCAAATCTTTGTGACTTCATGTGCCTCAGAAGATGTGAGTGCATGCAAGAGAGTTCACTCAAAAATACCACCAGTAGAACATAGATTCTACAAAACAAGTTACTGTGGGTACCCGCAAATTCCAGTTTCATATTAACACCTACTTAGTGACCATATCCCAACTTCACAGGTCAGGTTTTGAGTCCTATATATGCCGTAACTTCCAGGAACTTCCAGGAACGCCTCTACAAAGCGCTCATTTTGGCTTCACTTCATACTGATGAATTACATTACTCAGAATGAGTCAAATAAGTATGTGCATAAAACTATATAATTTGCTGATTGCTCTTCCCATTTCCTTTTTTTTTTCCCTTTTAGCTGACACAGCCCATGTGTCCTCCTTTTGTCTTTTCAGAATTGCATTTAAACCACACTAAAAACATCAACAATATCATCACCACCTTCTTCCTCGTGTCATAATGATACTAATTTTAATTTCAGTTCTTAGGTCAAAGTCCCTTTTCCAACGTACATGCTTTACTTAAGACGTAATTAGAAGCTGAGGCAGCTTTTCCCACTTAATTCAGAAGCATCTGGCACTGACCACTATTTGCCTCCCATATGTCAATGTATATGTTCGCAAAATTAAAAAAAGACTAAGATAATCCTTGACCAAGCAAAATGCCAAAAAAGAATTCCAGAATCCATAACAAATCTACGTCCACTTAATGGCATAGGCATCTTCATCTCCTTATGAGCCTCTGTCTCTATTATAATAAAAAAGAAATGAAACCAAAGGCAACAAGTAAAAAAAACTTTTGCGTTGACACACCTGAGGGACGGGATGCCATCCAGAGGGACCTGGACAAGCACGAGGCATAGGCCTGTGTGAATCTCATGACATTCAACAAGGCCAAGTGCAGGGTGCTGCATCTGGGTTGGGGCAACCCTCAGTATCAGTACAGGCTGGGTTATGAAGGGATTGAGAGCAGCCCTGACAAGAATGACTTGGATGTACTGGTGGACGAAAAGCTGGACATGAGCCAGCAATGTGCACTCGCAGCCCAGAAGGCCAACCGCCTCCTGGGCTGCATCAAAAGCAGCATGGCCAGCAGGTCGAGGGAGGTGATTCTGCTCTGGTGAGACCCCACCTGGAGTCCTGCATCCAGCTCTGGAGCCCTCAGCACAGGAAAGACATGGACCTGTTGGAGAAGGTTCAGAGGAGGGACACAAAAATTATCAGAGGGGTGGAACGCCTCTCCTATGAGGACAGGCTGAGAGAGTTGGGGTTGTTCAGCCTGGAGAAGAGAAGGCTCTGGGGAGACCTTATTGCAGCCTTCCAGTACTTAAAGGGGGCTTACAAGAAAGACAAGTTCAGGCTTTTTAGCAGGGCCTGTAGCAACAGGACAAGGGGTAACGGTTTTAAACTAAACAAGGGTAGATTTAGACTAGCTATAAGGAAGAAATTTTTCCCAATGAGGGTGGCGGAACACTGTCACAGGTTGCCCAGAGAGGTGGTAGATGCCCCATGCCTGGAAACATTCCAGGTCAGGTTGGACAGGGCTCTGAACAACCTGATCTAGTTGAAGATGTCCCTGCTCATTGCAGGGGAGTAGGACTAGATGGCCTGAAAAGGTCCCTTCCAAGCCAAACTATTCTGTGATTCTATGAAAAACAGTGGATAAATGACAGAACAGCCTGCTAATGGAAGCATTTCTTTGCCTCTGCTTCATTCCTTTTTCTGTCGTGTTACTTTGTGGAAGCAGTGACAAGAAGTAGAAGAAAAAGCATAAAAGCAGCACCCACCACGTCTTAACACAAGTGTTTCTAGTTATATTAGGCACATAAAGAGAATTTAGAAACTTGATATATATTTTGAAGTTATATCTGTTTTGCTGTGAAGTATATTCCAAAGAAAATAGTTTACCAGATAGCACATCATGCATTTCTGAAATTAATTCATACCAGCACATTTTCACCATTAATTCTTAAATCACTTAATGAGTTCTACTTAAGAAACCCCCAAAGATACAAAAGGCCAGGTGATGCTAGCCTAGGGCACGGAGTCCAGGCCCAGGCCTAGCCAAAGATAGCTATGGCTGCCCACTGCTGTCTCTCTCATGTCTGCCAGAGCCATGATAAGCTGGCACAGCTGCTGTCACTGTCCCAGAGGGGCTCAGTCCTCTGCAGGAGGGCTTCCTCTGCCCCAGCCCCACTGCTGGCCATCTCGACTGCCGGCAGCATGCCACCTCCTCTTCCTCCCCAGCAGCCTTACCTGGTCTGCTAAGACAACTTGAGGTAGGTCTCCAGTTTCATTAAAGGAACTGAATCATAAATATGAAAAAAGGGAGGAGAAATCATAAGCTACTAGGTTTTGGTTTATATTTGATTATAGGGGGAGTCTTTCTGAAAGTTACTTACAGATGTTATTCTCCCAGACTTGTTTCGATTCATCCTAACTGTACAACAAAAAGAGAAACGAATTTTTATTGCCGGTCTTATCCATTCAAATCTACAAGTTCTATTTAGCTCTCAGGAGGATTTTATTAGCAGGAATTAAAAATGTTCCTAGGGAAGGTCCAAGTTCACATTTGTACCCGGTGGCTGTGGCGAGGTGCTGGCAGCAGGGGGCTGCGGGACCAGCCTCTGTGAGGCGAGGCCGGGCTGGACACAGCCGGTTCCAGCCGGTTCCACCAGCCGCAGACAGCAGGGCACGGCTGAGCCTCTCAGCCAAGCTGGTGGCACCTCTGTGAAAAACGTTTAAGAAAGGGAAAACCACCACAAAAGTGGTGAGGGGTGAGGAAAAAAGTGTGAAAAACAGCGCTGCAACACCAAAGGTCAGAAAATGATGGGGGGGGCGGGGAGGAGGCGCTCCAGGCACCGGTGTCAGTTATTTCCCTGCAGTCTGGGAAGGATCCTTCACCAGTGCAGTTGGATATTTTATTCCTTGCAGGTGCTGCTTTTACCAGTGACTTTGCTAATATATTAGGAAGAAAACATCAGAGGATTTTTGCCAGCATCCCTGCCAAGTGCTAAGGTGGCAATGCCAGAGAAACTACCTGCCTCTTTACTAAAGCACTGGCCTTTGGCAGACTGCCTTAGAGCTCTGTTTCTACGTCCAGCTCAAAAAAATTCCTGCACACCAGGCCTTGTCCCCTGCGCACATTCCTCTTATAACCAGAGCCTCAGTCTCCCTCTCGTGTACCATCCACTCTTACTCATCTCTTCTCTGGGTGGTGGTGTCAGCATTTTAAGATGCCTGGGAGAAATAAATTCTAATTCTGACATTTCAAATATGGCTTGCCTTGCAGATATTACTGTGTGTATGCATTTGTGTCTGTGCTCACATAAATGCACGAAGTTTGGAGTTTGTGGTAACTGATTATTCAGCAGAGAAACACAAAAAAAGGAACCTAGAGCAAACTTCCAGAGAAGGATCACACAAAACCTTTTCTCAGTATAAACTGTTAAGTTCATTAAAAACACCACAAAATTAATTTTCTCTCAGGCATGTTTATTATATCAACTATAGAGATTGAATTCAACTACTGAGAGTTAAAAAATAAATCTATAATATAAATAATGTATTTTTGAACAGCAGATTAACTAATGACATTTTCATAACCTGAACTATACATACCATATAACTTCCTATTGTATATAAACACTTTAAATTAAAAAGAAATCAATTTTATGTTATCTTTTTTCATGAGATAAAATGTTAACACAAAATTGATAAGCAAATTCTGTGATGTAATATTATGAGGTAAAAAACTAGCCAGTCCAATTTTGGCACATTTTTTAGCTAGACCACAAGTAAACTACAACTTCTGTTTTTTTCAGATGTGCCTAAGAGGATACCAGGTGTCCAAAATCATTAGTCTACTGTTGTATAAAAAGCAAAAACATCTGAAAGTCTGATGGGAATTAAAGGTCAGTCTACTGTAAAGAAGCTTGCTTGTGAGTACCTTGGTATTTATTGTTTCCATAACTAATAATTAATTAGTTTAGTGTTTTATACATTTATTTTTCTAAATAAGGCATGCTTTCAGTTGAAGATTAGCCTTTTAAAGAAGTTTTCTTTTTCAGTACCATTTGAGACCACAATTTGCTGTGAAATACCAGCTTGTTACAAGTATATTCAAAATATATAATTGGATAACATTGTTTTTTAAACACAAATTCTGACTGGCTGCACAGCTCCATGTATGCAAGCAAACTGTAACATTCACATCTGTTTAACAAGTTTGTGTATCAAGCCGTACAATTCACCACCTTGCTGGGAATTATGTTACCAGTTTCCACATGGTATGCCCCTACATAGGTTTTTCTGCTGCTTTTCTCATGGATAACTTTAACTGTACAATGACATTGTCTTGATGCTAGCTATCTCATCTAGAACTGATGTGTAATTTTTATGGTAGAGGCTGGGATCAACTGCCATTTGTTTCTTTTTCTTATGTTTGATGTTTGTATGATGTTCAAACAAAGATTTGACCTGTATTTTGAAGGTTAAGAAACTCCCCATTAATGTTTTTTAATGCTAGCCTACTAGGATTCCTGCTGAAACTGTTACATATAATTACATATAATGTTTTCAATTTATCAATTTTGAATTAAATAATTAGAAATTGTTTATTTCTAATGTTAATTCTTAATGAAGCAGAAAGTGAGTATAAAGGAGTTGGGTCCATATATCATACATCTGCTCTGCTGTAGACATAACCAATCTTTCTACACGGTTCCAAACACAGGCTATTCATTTCAATACAAAAATAACAAGTTTCACTAGAAATGAGACTGAGATCTCTGTCCTATGTTCTTTGCTTAGAAGTTATTACGTTTTTAGCTTCTGAATTCGATGTAATATCTGTTCACTGAAGAGTAAGCTTCATGGCAAGTAATAAAGAAATAGGCACGTGTATATATAGCATCCTTGTAGAAATGGTCTGCATTAGCTCTCCTTCAGCTTAAACCTGAATATCTTTATGTTTATCTGTTTGGCATTCTGTTTGTTTATCCTTGTGGGAGATACGGTATCTGCCATCTATGCTTGTCTGTCAAATCCTCTCAGCAGCTACTTGTATGTGCTTGCCAGAGACATCTTATGTGCTGTGCCCTGGTGAGGCTCACTCCTCCTCTGCTCCAGGCAGGCTTCCAACTTTTGCCTCACTATCCCAACTAGAGATCTGCCTATGCAGTTCTGTCTCATTACTGGTCCATGTCCATTAATAATACCACTTCACATCATCTCACTAATCCAAAACCCATCATTACTTAAATAAAACACAGTCAAAACCTAATAGCATACCACCCTTATGCTGCTAGACACAAAGGCAAGTCAAGAAAAAAATCAACTTAAGAAACCTGCAGAAATAGCTACAAATAGAATTTACCAATATTCCAATATAAGAAACACAAAATAAACCTAGCAGGATAAGTATACAGTCCCTCATAATGAGATTTCTAATGGACAAATTTTAGTTTTATTCATGCTGATGTGAATCTTCAGCAATTCTACTGTTTTCACAGATAGCCACTCTGGATTTGCCCTGCTGTAGCCAAGATCAGCATGTGGCCTTTGAACTCCATTCTCTTGCTTAAAGGCAGCTGATAGGAAGTATGCAGGTGTTTTATTCTAAGTGTTCCAACCTTCTATTAACTCTTTTGTCTTTTGGGGAAATTTATTCCTTGGATATCACTTAAGTTGCTATTACTCCTTTCCTTGGTAATTAAGATTTATATCTCTCAAGGGAAATAAGCAGTGTGCTGAAACAACTATGAACAATACTGAAGGTATTTTCTTAAATGTTTAATTTTTATAGGCTCAAGAGTACAAAAGTTGCCCTTTCTAGTGTTTTCCTGACATCCTTATTCAGTCTAGCAGAACACTATCCAGCCTTTTACTCTGCACAGAGATACCTACTGGAGCTGACAGACAGCTCTACCACTGAAGAAGCCTTTAGTAAAATAAAAATAAAATTTCCATCTGGGACCACTTTGCTGCTTTCAGTTTTCCAACTCTTCACTAGAAGCAGAAAGACTCAGTTGCAAGAAAGAATTTTCCTTCTCTTGTTGAAATTCAGAAACATGTAAGTCAGCACCACTGTGGTTCTAAACTCAGCTTTCGGCTTAAGGAGCTGAACTGTGGTCACTTGTTCTCTGTAACTACCAGAGACTTCAGGAAAACTGTTAAGATCAAATTATGCCTTTTCAAGGGCAGGCAACTCACATGGTAGTGTGCTGAGCCACCACCAAGGAATGCTCTGGATTCTATTAATACAGGGGCAATTTTGTAGCATTTTCTCTAAATATGTAGCCTTACAAAAAAAGCCTTGTTTTCATGTAGCTAACACAGTGGAAAATGTGGCTAGAAACTTACTAGTTAAGCATAGTAACTTTGGCTTGAATAAAAGAAGAATTATTGTAAAGCTTATAATTTAGGAATTAGCAGTTAGATCATAAAGTAGGCTACTGGTAAACACTAAGTATTAAGGATTACAATAATACATTTTTCTTTGTTACTGACACCAAGAGACCAATTCACTAACTGTAGTATCTACGCATAAAAAGATTAGACTAGGATTCAATTTTGATGCATGTGTTTGTGAACTGGGTATTCATTTACAGCTTAATTTTTTCTAAAAATTGGGTCTTTCTTACATGAATGTGTGAAAAAATATGGAAAAAAGGATGTAATATCATATTACTTTTAAGATAGCAACACTTAACGAGCTCTTGAAGAAAGCAGACTTTATAAGAATGTATCAGTTCATAGTAAAGGTTTTGACAGAAATCTTCCGAACGAATTTCTAAACAGCTTTCTCTCACACAAAAGCATACAAAAATTCTATTGCATATACTGAAATATTTCAGATAACTTGGGAGGAGTATTAAATTTCTTAACTGCATATTCCACCAATACGTCTTTTCCATAGCTAATCAAAACTACAAAACAGTTGTAGTAGATCTACAGTCAGTATGAGGGGGCTTCAAACTGCTCATCAAGAAAAACATAGTTGCCATCTGCAATCCAAATTCTACAGCGCTCACAAGAACTGTGACCTGTGAGATCTGCTTTGTGTTAAATACCAACCCTCCCCTGCTACACACACAGTTAGTTACACTGTGTGATTTCACTATGTAAAGGTGGCAGAACAGTTAAGCCTTTGTAAAGGGACTTGTGTTTTTCAGACTGAATATACTACTATAAATATGCACATAACATGTGCATATTTATACACTAACAACAATTTAAGAGATCTTAGAATTACTCTGGATAATCTTCTGAAAAGTATAGTTCAGTGTTCAAATGCTGACAAAAAGAAAAATACAAGTTAAAAATTAATAGGAATGAGATAACACGAGAAAAATCATTAAACTCTGACTAGATGCCTAGCACACATCTGAGCACTGCAACTAGCTATCACCTTTCACAAAAGGATGTTTCAGTATCACACTGAGTAGATGCCAGGTAACCAGTTTAAGCAGAATTATGGAATGGTTTCTGGACAAGGATAGATTTAAAAGATAAGACTCTTTCAGCTTTGATATGAGCCACTAGACATAAAAATTAGAAATTATAATAGAGAAGATGGTTAGGAATTATTTCTTACTGTTTCAAAAAAATGGCAGTCACCAGAAGAATTTATCAGTCAGTAGATTTTTGAAGTTAAAAATAGGAAATACTTTTTCATATATTGCATCTCAAAATGGTAGCATTCAAATCTGCAATATTTTGAATACCAAATGTATAAATAGATAAAAAAACAATTAAGCAAATTGCTGTAAAATAGCTTTGTTAGTAACTTTCAAACGTGATGGTGAAGATGTTTCCACTTTAGTACATCTAGCTTCCACTCCTGGCCACTCTGTGGGACAGGACACTGTGTTAGGTAGATCTTGGATCTGACACCATGCTTATTTTTTATAACTGCATGTGAATGCTACAAAAGCATCCTAGTGCTTTCTAAAGATACTACAAAAGGATTGTGCAGGACCCAGCTGTTTCAATGATCATACGGTATTTAAATTGTAAGTCTTTAACTTAAGCTGTTCTGCCTCTGGCTACCGTATGCTTCCTCAACAGACAAAAAATCTTCTCTAGTTCCTGAGTAGGCACAAGAAGGGTCCTGGGAGTAGATAGAGTTTCAGAATGGAAAAAACTAAGAATTACCAATTCAAACAGCCAGTTTCCTGTCTTTCAGGAGCCTTGTGCCTTGCAGTATAATACAATACAAACATGAGCTCTGTTTTCTCTTAGCATTTTCATTTCTGTTCATACTAAAATCAGTCTCCTTATTCATAAAAAATTCAATTAAAATGAAGTTAACACATTACTTTGGAGGTGAGTTTTATGCCAGTGATAAAAATGGATCCAAACTACATGCTCTTCTTTTTTCATTCCATTACATTATTTTAAAGAACAGGCCTGTTCTCTCCCATCTCACACACTGTGCCTGCTGCTCCAGGAGACAATCAGAGTCTTCAGCATAGCTGCAGAGAGCCTCTAAGCAAAACTCTGCTAGTGGCCTGGGACTTGGGTGTTGGTAAGAGGAGTCCTACCAATTCAAATAGCCAGGCTGCTGGAGAGTAGAGGAGGAGTGGCAATATAAGATCTCTGGCACTGCCTGGGCCAGGAATCAAGAATGCAGTCTTCTTCAGCTGATGTCCTATGGAAAGACTACATGGTCATGCTACATATCTGTGTGTCCATGAGATGGGGTTTGCTCAATTGCTCCTGTCCCTGGAAATGATGACTGAAGGTTTTATAGGCAGCTTTAGAATGCAAAGCCATAACAGGACATACTGAAATTGCTACAGGCAGAGAAAGGAGGTGGTTCTTAGCAGCTGGCTAAAGGGAAGATGTTTTCTATATTCTGAAACCCAAACTTAAATAAAAAAGACTTGGTCTTTCAGCAGTTGTGTAACTCCCATCAGTCCTTCCTGAGAAACTTCTGTTACAGAGGAGTTCAAACTCCTCCTCCTCATCTCTCTCTCCTATTCTAGGAGTGGCAGTTTCTCCTCCTGCATTCTTCATTCCCTCCTACCCTTGTCCAGAGAGACTGTCCCTTCCCCACAGGGACAATTCTGGCTTAACAGCTTGCTCTCTGTCTATGAACTTCTTGTGGCTGTTCTAGTGACTTGTGCTCATTACTCCCAGACAAACACGAAGTATCTGATTTCTCCAAAAACTGGAGGTGGGACTGGAAAATGGGATAAGCCATCTCATACTTTAATATTTAAAAATCCTTTAGAGGATTTGTGGATTTAATGTGTTTGCATTCCTTTGCAGATACAGTTAAATATCAGCAGTAGGTGATGGTTAGGAGCCATCTATGCTTCAGAGATTCTGTTAGTAGAACTTAGCCCTGCTAGTAAACATTTCTTTTAAATTGTACAGTTGACTTGATATTCAGGGCTTTATATGCTTAAGATATTTTATTCTCCTTTCAATGTTTCTTTCACAAATTTTTCCACCATTTGTATTGTGTGATATTTATATTACAAATGCTGGAGCTGGGCTAAGGCAGTTTCTTCTTTTCTTTAAAATGAATGCTTCTATCTTTGTTTTTGGTTTGTGTCTCGTTGTGTGTGTGTGTCCCCCCCCCCCTTTTTTTTTTTTTTAATCAAATGACTTCAACATATTCAGGCTGTCACTAAAAGAGCTAAGCACCCCTAGGACTATAATTCTTGCCCAGACAAATGCACATTCCTGTCTGTAAAGACCTAGCCGGAATGTCTAGCATCAGAATTTCACATTTTGTGCAGTCAATTCTATTTCGCATACTAAGCCACAAACCCATTATAGTGGAAAACAGGAGAAAGTCTGTTTTAAATTAGGTGACGCAAGTACAGTAGTAACAGAAACCACAGAAAAAAGCACAGATGTATAGAATAGATGGACATGCAAGGCAAAAGTATGAAAGGCAGGTATCAGCCAAAATGCTTTCTAAAGGATGAAGTCACAGTTTTTACCAAATAGTACTAATGAATAAAACAATATATTAACTGAACAAAAAGGCAATGCAGTGTTTTACATTTCCCATTTACTGAAGTTCTACCAAATATGAAAGTAACAGAAACAGGTAATCCCAGAATGTCTTCTATGAAGACATGCTATATTAAACCAAGGGGTGTCTTCCTCTGAATGTACAACTGGAAGACACAGTTCCTAAAGAAAGCAATCCTTGCAAAGCAAGCCATTTAGACTCATGAGAGACATGATCATTTACCACAAATAAAGCAAGAGGAAAAAATGATGATGTAGGCACAAAATTAGACACTACTGCATTTTATGCTGTTAAATCTAAGAGCAAGATGACTGCCTGCATCAATCTCGTTTTTAAGAACAGAAATACCTGAAATGGATCTAGCTTTAATGTGGAAACAGAACCAGACAGCTGTTTTTTTTTTTTATAAAACTGTTCTATTCTCTAAGTCAGATTTTGATTGATGCTGTGATTTAATGTTAAAAACATTTTTGTTTGCATGATGAGACTAAATCTATACCATCCTACCAAATCAGTGGGTTAAAATAATTCAGTCACCTTTTAGTACACAAGTGCATGAAATTATTAGATTCTTAATAGAAAGAATTAATTTACTTTAATATTGGGAGCATCTGAAGTGACTTGTTTGTCCAGCTCAGTTCTAGCCAGCTATGGTTCTAGCCATAGTACATTGTTCCAATTGTTCAAGGATGAAGGAAATTATTCACAACAGATTAGTGTCTGCAGAATCTAGATGTCTGCTGTGGTTTCAGATTTTTTAGGGCAAGAAAAATTGCCCTGTTGAGGTGATAAAGCCCTGATTTATATTAAGGAAGTTCAGTAATTCAAGAGGAGCTGGCACAAAGACTAAAGAAGCTGTGGCAATTCACAAAAAAACCCCTGAAGAAATATTGAAGAAAATAGTATTTGCAGTTTTAAAATCAACATTGAAAGCCCTACAGAAATGCTTTACATAAGAATGAAGGCAACTGAATCATGCACATTACGAAGTACTAAGTTAAATACTAATGATGCAGTAGTTAAGCAAAATTACTGTTGTACAATCAGCGGTTGGCTCAGAAACAATTGAGAAACTAGAATCTTTTCTGTTAAAAGAGGTTGGCTACATAAAACAAGTAACTCCTCCACTCCGTGAAAGGTGCCATAGGGTATTTACCTTGCATCAGTATTGACACTACAGGCAGATAGCACACTTTGCTTTAATGTCTTTTTTGCATCCCACTAAGGAAAAGTCAGCAAAGAGAAAATGCCCAGAATGGCTCATTTTTTGTTCTGTATCTACCATCTAGCTCTTTCCTTTCTTCCCCCATGTCTCTCCTAGAAATTTGTTTTACTTGTATAAATTTATTTTCCCTCCCCTATTTCTCTACAGTATTTGCTTCTTCTTTATATAATACACAATGTATAATAAAAAATTAGTTTTTCTCATAGAAATTACTCTCCCAGATTCTTTAAATCCATTTGCCAATGTAGTATGTTTAAATTCATGTGACACTTTAAAGATAGACTGTCTTATGATATTTGACTAAGATGACTCAACATAGCAAAGGAGGTAATAACATACTATTCTTAAAACTTAGATAGTTTTTGATAAATCAAAAGTACTTCCTCTTCAAATATCTCTGTAGCAGGTTTACTACACAGTTTATCCTTGATCTTTATCCATTTTACAAAATAAATATTGAAGAATAGCGTGGGTGAAGCTAGAAGTTAAAAATAATTAGTCTCTGATGTTAAAAAGAACATTTCAGTAATAAATTTATTTGGCCTAGCCTGACACAGTCAGCTTATGATTCAAAAAATGAAGTCTGTAGCATACAACAGGAATGACAGAATAATTAAGTAGATTTTTACCATCTGTCATTTTTTTAATCCATCTTTGCACTTGATTTCTGTCAACTGTCTCAAACTGTCAGCTGGGGTAGCTTGGGAATGGCATGGATGAAGGGGTTTCCCCCTCCACCCTTTAAAGTATCAACCATTCAGTGTTCTCATATTCAGACTCAACACATAGCTAATGTATGTCTTCCCAGTGGCATCTGTAAATAAGCATTGAAAATAGAACATATCTATATAATTTTTTTCTTAACACAGCAAAGCAAGCATACTTATATCAGAAAGTTTCCTTAAAAAAAATCCTGAAGTTTTTAAATATGTACTTCCCAGTGAAAGGTATTAATGAGGTTTTAAGCCTAAAGCAAGGTCTTTAGCTCTAGTTCATTATGTCCAGAGACATGTAGGTCTTTTGGAAGCTTGGTTCAACTTCTTGCATTTTCTTTCCTTCACATTTTAATGAAGCTGGAGTGTAAACTAATGGGATTAGAGTTTTACCATCTACGCATTTTTGAAGTATAGTACAAATTGAGAGCAAGTCTGAATAAATATGGAATAATACATATTTTGGGAACCTGTTGCATGGCTTCCTCCTTCACACCTGAAAGGTTCAGAAGAACAAGATAGGTGGGACCGAACAGTAGACTCTGGTATACTTTGTCAACCCACAAAAAATTTGCTGAGGGCAGCAAAAGTATCCAAGACTTGCATTGCACCAGGAAATTTGGATCAAGACAATTCACTTCCTTTGAAACCAGATGCTACAATAAGCTGCGATTTTTTTTTTAATGCATTCTGAAGGACGTTTCACAACAAAAATAACACATAAAAATAAGAAAAAAAACAAAGGCAGTATATATTATCAAACTCTCTGAGGCACAAGTATTCCATGTAAAGGCTTTCATCTAAAGACTCTAAGCATTTATTTTAAAAGATGCATCCAAAATGAAATGGAGCAAAAGAAGTACCAGGGAAAATGAGAGCTCTTTTTACAAGTAGTGACTAAAAAATACAACATAATTTAGTCTACCAAAGCTGATGCTAACAGAGAATATGATAACTTTCAATACAGCAGGTGAATGAGTGGCTGGAGGCAAGAAGAATAATCCTGCATTTGCATAAAAAAATAGGTATAAATTAGTCATGGAGTGTAGTCAGCAAATTAGAAGATTTCCCCCCACCCCTCCCATCAGAGGATGGACTTCTGGAACAATCTTTCAGTTACAGAAACAACTAAACTCATCTGAGATGAGGCTTGATAAATTCACAAAAGAGACTGTATTTTGAGAGTTGCCTGAAATACCAGAGGAGTAGGCTTTGGGAAGTCCCTTGTAATCCTGTAGCTTTTTTCTACATTATCCTGATCCCTATGCATTCACGCTTCAGCTTGCTTTTTGAAACTGGCTGTACTTTAAGCAAAGGACTTGACTGTACTAGAGCCAGCTAATAACTGCATGTACTTTTAAAAAAAAGGCACTTTATAAGTTATTTTAACTGTACAAACTTAAATGCCAACACTTCTTCACACCTCAAACTACTACTGAGATTCCTATAGCAGCTGGAGGAAACACTTGTCTCCAAAAATGGAAGGACAGTAAGAGGGCTATTCTATAGTTGTTGTTGTCCCAGATTTGACACAGCTGTGACAATTAGATCCTTTTGTAGCACAGACAGTGAGGGGAAGTGAAGGAGTTTTTGCCCCTCATGCTTCCACACACACCAGTTCCCCCTAACGTGACACCAGCTCAAAATGCAGTCTGTGAAAACCACGCTGCATCTCATTTGGTTCATTTAACAAGAGAAAAGTTGCTAGGTTGGAGTCTGTGGATAGCTGTCATACTCTTTCTCCCACATTACACTTCTGTGTGATAGGGCTATATTAAAATTAATAAAAAGGGGGAGGAATGGAAAATGATCCTATTGAGTGATTAAGAAGAATACATGCCAGTGTGGGAGAGTCTCTAAGCCCTTCTGTTAGATCCCGAAGTGTCATCTGCTCCCGTGTCCTCAGATAGAATGAGAAATACAGGGTATCAGTAGTAACCTATCTTAGTTACAACTCTTGTGTAAGGTTGCTTTACTTTCATGCCAGGCATTTAATTTGGGATAGATTAACATTGCTTAATTCTCATTCCACAAATAGAAATTAGCATTTTAAAGAAAAAAAAAATGTTAAAAATATCTATGAAGCTTAAAATTTTCTTGAGGTTTTACAAATTTCTTAACCTCTTAAGTTCAGAAATACTTTCCTAATGGTTTAATTTTTTTTTTTTTTTGGTTAATTTATGTTTTGTAGCATCCATTTTATATTTCATGACAGTGTAAAGAAAATGCAGGAAACTATACATAATGATATGGTTCTGGCACTGTAATTTTGGTCTTGTGCATCTCAATGATCATGTTCCTTTGATATGCCACAGTAAGTTTTAAAACACTGCATTTAATGGTAAGTCTGGTAAGCCACAATTGTAGAGTTTGGTAATGCTTGTTTTGGCTTTGCAAAGTGAGATATCAAAGTGGTATAAGATCAACTTGCCATACTTGGCACCATCAAGTTTAAGTTAAATTTGTATCCTAGGTGAATGGATAGTCAAATAAAACCATCCCTCTGGAAATAGCAGGGTACTGTATATAAACTAGAAGAATTATTGGTTGTAAAGCAGTCTGGACTGAATATAACAAACTCAGCTGGCTTGAGCTCAGGGAGCTGTTTCTTTTGCTTCATAACAGAGCTTTTGTTTCAGAAGCTGGAGACCCTATGTTTAGCCCAGCAACAAATTCTTAAATGAATCAACTATGTGTAGGTTTGATAGTGTGTTTACCAAGAATTCCAGATGTGTTTTATTTTGTCCACATACCTTACACAGTATGGTGTGGCTGTCTGTGTACTACCCTACACTGAAAATCTAAAATAAACTAAAGCCTTCCCTTTACAATATCTAAAAACCAATTGTGCCATAAAAACCCATTTCTAGCCATCCAGAAGACATATCTACTATCAACTAGCTCTCAGAAAATGGCTGGTCTACCCCATTCTAGAGCAATTGATCATGGGTTTTCCTTCTTTCTTGTTGGTAAATGGGTCATACTCTATGACCAATTCTTAATCCCATTTTTCAGTTACCAACCTTTTTCTTTTCCTCTTGCCATTTTAATCTTCTTTCATGGACTAAACTACTTTACACAATCCAAGCTTCCCATTTCAGGTCATTACTATTATTTTAAGGCAATTTCCAACTTAAATATATACCCACCCTGGGCATAAATATAACTAATTGAATGTGGAAGTACAAGTCAGTATGAGGAAAGGTTATAGAAACAGTCCTTTGTACATTCAAATTTCAGCCAGTGTGTTCCACAAAAATAACATTTGTGAAATCATTACCTTGGAGATGAAATAGCACAAGGCTTGAAGCATTCAGATAATTCAGTCTTACAGCCTGAATTTATGATTTATAATAATTACTTAAGAACATTGCTCAGGAACAGAGGAAGAAAGATGGAAAGCAGCAAGCTGTATCTATTTTATTTAAAATGCTTTTAAATCATCTGTGATTACATGTTCTTCACAATACCAGGAAGGGTCAGAAAGCTTTACCTAGAGGTACTGACAACTGTAACAGGGGTTTAAAAACATGGTTAGATGGATGCCTGCCTGACAGCAAATAAAAGAAATTTGACTTGTATTTTATACACTCCCAAGGGAGATAATGTGCTCTGCTTTCTAGAAAATCACAGTGTGAGTCAGTCTTCAAATCCTGCACAGGTGAGTAGAAAGACCAGGCAAAAAGTCACAAAGGGGTGCAGATCCTGACTCAATTTAAATGCAACATGGTGGCTGAAATACTTTTTCAGCCCCAAGAAGGAAATCCAGTTAAGATTTAGAAAAGGGAGTAAATAATTTATCCAGTTTGTTAGGCAGGTTTTCAAACAATCCATAATCTCAATTTTATCCATTTATAAATCACATTAAATACAAGCTGAAATACAAGCTTAGAACCCTCACTTTATTGCTTTGAACAAAAGCCTGGTGAGCTCCCACTACCCGGTCTTACTTGCTTTCACCACTACTGAACAAGGCAAGAATCTAATATTTTATCATATTACTGTAAATGCCTATAGGGAATAACTCAAATGCAGACTACTATCCCAGCTTAGAAAACATTCACAATGCCAGTCTATGGCTATATGGTTTTCTATGGTTTCTTCATCTAGACATTTGAAATCTCTTCTCAGCTTTTCCCACCAAGACGACAGCAAAAAGTTAAAGTTCTAAAATACTTGGAAAGTGCTCCTGGATTAGTCATTTTCCATATTTTCATGCATAATTATAAAAGGGTATCACTGCTACAGCAAGCATTTGCTTACCTCTCTTCTGATATTACAACATTACACAGATAAATGTTCTGATAATGGTTCCTTTGTTGCTTTTCATCAAACCCATACTACTAGTTAATATCATCAAATTGTACATTTTTTACTGTGAAATAATTTTCCTAATGTTTCAAAGTATTTAACAATGTTGTATTATATAGGATTATTAACACCACTATCTTAGTTATTTTCAGACATGAAATTGAACCTTTTCTTTGCAGAATAAAAGAATTACAGATTCTACTGTGGATAGCTCACAGAACGTCAATTTTCTATACTGCCCAGGTAATAGGAATAAACTAGTGATTAAGGACTACATCCAAGTCAATCTCTACAGGGTCACTTGGGAAAACAATCCAAATTATATTTCAAAATCACACTGCAAACATATCAAAAGGCTGAGTAGACAGATTTATTCAGAATTCGTCTCCATAATTATGCGTAACAACTCACTTTCATTCTAAAACACAGTAGAGTTATATACAAAGTTTAATTCTGAATGAGAGGATTTTCTAGGAATAAGGTTTTTCAATTAATTTTTAACTTGTATTTTTAATAAAAACAAACTCATTTTTCCTCTGTCATTTTACAGATAAATTTTTAGAAATGTGCATTTAACATGCAATTCAGTGTTAGTAACTGAAGAACAATAGAAAATGGGTAAACATACTAGTAGATCTAAACTGATGTTCTACACTGAAAGCCTTTTGAAATAGAAATAGCATCTTTGCCCAAGTATTATTTAGGTACATATTTTTAGGTTTTTTGTTTCTTTTTCCCTTCCTCCACAACAAACCATTTTTCAAAGTGAGAAACAGGAAAAACAACATAACCAAAAATAGAAAAGAGCCCAGGAACAACTTCCATTTTCTCACCAAATTTTTTCTTTCTTCATACATTTGGAAAAAATGGTGATAAACTTTATCTATCATTGGTATTTTTGTTTTCTCAACTTCTCAAAGTAGAATTGAAATGCTAGAAAATTATGAAGTTTGCCTGCCTCTTACCACTACCCTGACCAATGTAAAATGGCAGTGATTTACAGCAATTACAAAACCAGTAGGTTTTAAGAAAATGCAACTGAAAATATGCAATATAAACATACAGAATTCACATACCTCTTAAGACTGTTGTTGATTAATACAATACTGAAGCAATAAACAAGGATCCATTTTTGCACCTGTCAAAAAACAATAGGCAAAAGACTCCTAGCAACACATTGGCAAAGAACAAAAAATTTCATAATATGGTTGTAGTAATCTATGCTGAAAAGTATCCGAAAAAAAATCTATACTTCCAATATGTTGATTTTCTTAGATTTATAATGAGAAAATGAATAGCATAACCTCAGTTAATGAACACCAAATTACGTGCTTCTGGTATCATTTATTGATGACTTATATAGACCTAAGTCTCTTCAATCAACCATGTAAAAGAGATACAATTATGAGATTATGCTCTGTATGGTCTGAATTAAAATTCTCTTACAGAGATGTCTGTGTTTGAGAACTGAACTTATCATTAGCTGCCGCCTTTACCTCCAGTTTCTGAATACTTCTTATACAGTAATACATATAGGTATTTTCCTCAAGTTAAAACATTTAAATTTTAAAATTCCTGCAACTGCAAAACAGACTGCCTTAGTCTGATGGGTCTCATTTTACAGACTTTGGAAGAAGAGAAATAGTATTTATTGATTGCTTTTAAAAGCAACAAAACCTGCTTTATTTTACATAGGAATGTTAGGCTTTAAGTTCTGGTACCTCAGGACTCAGTAACTCTGTAAATTTCCCCCTTTTAATGATATCAGTGTTTTAGCTCTAGCTCTCACTGCTTGTTTCTTGCTCTAACAGGCTGTCTCAAAGCAATTCAACATTGGTCAAAAAGAATATTGCCCTTCTGGGCTTCAGATTAGTATAACAGAGATCAAACTCCACAGCTGGCACAGGGAAAATGAGAAACATACCTTTTTGTGGCAGTTCATTCAAAGAGTAAAGAAGTCAGCTGACCAAGACCACTCAAATGTTTGGAATTTTACAGGGGTATCATAGGAGACTGGCTGAAGAGGCAAACACAGGTGAAATCAAAGACACATAGTAAGTGAAGTTTATCACATGACTCCATAATTCATCATAGGGATCCTAACAGCCATATACTAACAGTTCCAGCTTAGCTTCATGACAAGAATCAATGCATTTGCCTTAGAGGAGACTGCATTTATAATGCTGTGTGACAGGGCAGTGAGCAAGCCAGGACTTTATGGCAGAACTGTCTGCTCCTTCCTCAGAATTAGCAGTTGAAAAGCAGTTAAAGGCCTCCAATTCCTAGGCTAGGTTTTAGTAGAACCCAAACCAGAACAAGGTAGCTTTTCAAATAGACAAAATGCACATCCTTTGACAGAAACAGATTCAAATACAACATTTATGTAAACAATTTCCTCTCTACCCTTGGTCCCCATACATCCAAATCCTGCTCCCAGGTCCAGCAGTTTTCAATTCTTGGATTGCTACAAAGTCAGTGGTTGGGTTTTTTTTTATTTTTTAAAAACCTAAGAAGATTTTTCCCTATCCCTCCATATGCAACCATATGGCTGCTCCCTGCCTCTTATTAAGTATTTCCCAGGTCCTCTGCAAACTCCCCAGCTGCTTGCACTGAGCTGCAGAAGCTTTGCCAGCTGAGCATGGCCAGTAACCCTCAGAAACTAATTCCAGGGAAGCCCCACCATCCCTTCCCTTTGGAAAAGTTCACCTGAACTGAATAAATCTCTCATCAGGCCTATTTTCACCTTTTTATAAAGTGTAGCACACAATAAGCTGTGACAATAATGTCACAAGTGACACAATACACCTTTCATCACACCATGGATGAAACACAGTACTCAAATGTTAATTAACTTTAAAATTATGTAACTGCTGAATTTAGCTTGCTTACTTGCACTGTGCAGCAGGATGTTTTGTACTACTCAGCCCTCCCTGCTTGTGCTTTCTGGCAGTACCACAACAGCAGAGAATCCTTAGAAGTTCTCATATGTGGAGCTCTACAAGGCTTTTCCTCAACATGTGCTTAATTAAGCAGAGCTCACTGATCTCTGTTCTTTTCACTTAAAATGAGACTTTTTAATTTCACACTTAAATATTTGCTGGATGGGTATAAGAGCATATTTCTGTTGCAGGCCACAATGCTTTAATGGAGAAGGAACAGCAGGGCAGACTTTGTTTTTTGAGACAGGTCATCGTTTCCCATGAAATGGCCTTTAATGGTATTAAGACACTTTGCTGTTTTGTTCTGTTTCTTTTAAACTCCCCAAACATAGGTTTAGCATAGACCTATGGAAGGCTGGCACAGGATTTAATTTTTATTAACTCTTGACACTTAATAACTTTTCTCCAAACAAATTATCGAAAACCTTAGGTCTGAATGATCTACCAAATTATGACCCGCAGAATAGACAGTTTTAATCTGATTAAATAAAAACAGCAAGTTTTTAAGAAATGAGGGTGAACACATTTTTTAAAGTGAGAAACCTAACAAGTGAAAGAGGAAGAAAAGCATTGAGCATTTATTTTTAAGGGGAATTTTTCAGAAACAAAATAATTCCTGCATTTCTTCTGCATAGAAAGAAGCCACTATTTTACAAGCCAGACCATTTTGCCTTTGGGGAGGGGAAGTCAGGAACAGGGAAACTCCCTGTTGAAGGGACAGCAGCAGCATTCCCATGCCTGCAGCCCATTCCTGTGGCTCCCACAGCTGGAAATTAAACAGAAAAAGTGGGTAATGCAAACTTGTGGTCAGGTTTCAAAGTTAGTAGATTGTACTAGCTTGACATGTTTGAAATCAAACTGTGCATTCTTTCATTCCATTTTTTTTTTTTGTTTGATCAATGTAGGTGTTTGGAATTTTATGAATATCTGCTGTGACAGTGTACTATTGCACTCTCAATCTTCACAATTTTTAAAATGTTGTTTGTTTTCATCTTTCTCAATGCAGTATTAAATTAAATTTCACAATGTGACTAACAGTTTAAGGGTAACTAATATTAAATAAATTAGAAGCTTCATTTTGTAGTGTAATTTCATGGGTCTTTCTAAATTATTTTTTCTCAAAAACAGTAAGTCCAGTGAATTACAGAAAAAAATCATAAAGATATGCTATCACAAATTATGTTTCTAAACAAATAATGGAATGACAAGCTACCATCTCTTTCCCATTACTTTTTATAATAAAGAAACAGCTCTAGAGTTTTCTTAGGAATTTAAGACATATTCAAAGCAGATAATAACATGTAAATTCCTTACAGGCTAAGGTAAGCCATCGGGGAAATGACACCTTGGAGACAAAGTAGTTCTGAAAAATCAACCCTGACAGAGACGAACAAAGTGACAGACCCACAGGCAACTCCAAAGTCAGCAGCTCTACTGCTTGTGAAGTCTGCCAAGAAGCATAACATGCCCAGGTATTTCCAGCTGCCTGTTCATTATTCTCATTCCTGTCAAAATGCATCTTTCTTGCAACACTGTCATTCACAACACATTCACTTTAGGCTCCAAAGGCAAACAGGCCAAATTCAGAGCTCTAATAATCTGACACAAGTCCACTGAAGTCAATAGTTATGCTTGCTTATATTCATGAAGAAATTTGTGTCAATATCTTAAAACGCAGGAAATTCTGATCCTATTCAATTAGGTGCAATTTACCATGGGTTTGTAGGAATTTAAGGGATTATTTCAGAAGTTGAAACTGCAAGACTGGGGTTTATCTTAGATACTATCTGAGATTGTTCTACTGGGTTTAAGTGTCACTATTTTATCAATCTCTTTCCCTGAGCATTAGCAGCACAGGCATCGCTGAATGGTGGAGACTAAATGTCCATTTTCATTTAGTGGTTCTTCTCTCCTGAAGCAGATCACTGCAAATAAACCTTTCTCATCCCCCTCTTCCTGTAGGTCTTTCCATGTTTTTCAACACCACAATCATTTTGGGTCCAACAGAAGAGTATCTACAGTGAACCAATCACTCATTTTTTTTTCTTTTTTTTCATCCACTTCAACTCTCCTCCAACTCAAAATAATAGTAACATCATTCCAGTTTATCTCTGTCTTAGCC